>NC_085009.1:9557465-9574965 GCF_963854185.1 Sardina pilchardus | reverse complement strand
TGCGTGCGTGCGTGCGTGCGTGCGTGGGGTCTGTCTGTCTATGTGTGGGTCTGTGACTTTGTGCGTGTATGAATGTGTCCAGCGATAGACCTCCATCCCCATCATTATCCCCAAATCCAAAAAAAAGACTTCATATCCCAGAGTCCCTTGGGGCATACAGTTCATCTACAGTTCATCCTCTTCTTGACCCCCTTGGATTGCAGTGGTAATGGCTGCCGGTCCTCAAGCCCCTCCATCTGCAGCTGTTGCCTCAGGCTGCCTCTGCATGGACCTCCTGTCTCCAGTCTCTCTGGCCATCAGTTCCTCTGATTGCCACCGAGGGAGCTTCCTTTAGTGAAGGTGAGAGGGACTCCAGCTCAATGGAGAGACATCAAGGTGAACAGTCGAGTGGATCTTTATTAAACTCTTTTTTCAGTCATATTTGACTCTATAGGGAAGGAATCATGTTTGGTTCAAGATTTTGTGTCCCCCAGGCAATCCGTTTTCAATCTTCCCATCTGACAATCTAAGAATAGTATGTGATCTGCAGTGTGCTAAATTAGATGACTAAAGCCGATTTGAAAAAGAAGAGAGTATGTATTCTCCCAGATGTACACTACAGATAACGCAGTGTCATATTTTTAATGACGGATATTATGAAGAAACACACTAATTCATAGTTTGTAAAGAAAATAAATTTGTTTATTTTACGACTTTCTTAACGTCTTTTCCCCGCGGTCACTCCCTGGCAATAGATGGAGTCACTGTTGTTGAAGAAAATACTGATTGTGCATTCGCTTGTTCCCTAGAGATGAATCATGTTCACCATCCCATTTTCCTATAAGGTTATTAGCAGCATAGATGACAAATTGTGCTGACAACCTCCATACTGCAGAGTCTACAAGTCTCCCCTGTAATGTGGCTGAAGGAGCTGAGGACGGCTTGTGTGGGACTTGCATGTTATGCAGAGAAGAAGACAGATAGACACACACAGACAGACAGACAGACAGTCGTATAGACTAACAAGAAGCTATGCAAGCGATAAGCTTGGCAGAAACAGAGGCTCAGTGTCTCTCAGATTGATATTTTGAAAGGAGAATGATAAGTAAATGGAATATGATGATGGACGTGTTCCAAATATTCCTCTCAGTCTACTGCCACATTTTATTCAGTCAGTGAGGCAGCCGAGGGCTATTTCACCAAGGGACATTCCTCCAAAGAGATCCAATTATGTGGTGTCAAAAAACACATTTATCTGACAGAAGGCTCCGTTTGTCAACAGTGTCTCTGTGTGTCGCAGAGGCAAGATCTGTATAGGACACCCACTGTGAAAACACACATTTATAGACACTGGACAATGTATTGGCATAAATGAATGACTGTGTGTGTTTCTGAGTTTGTTTGTATGTGTGTGTGTGTGTGTGTGTGTGTGTGTGTGTGTGTGTGTGTGTTACATATTTGCAATGCAGATCTGTCATGGCCTTGTTAGAGCTTAAAAATGGACCCTCTTGAGTCACACACACACACACACACACACACACACACACACACACACACAATGGCAGCCTGTTTTTGGATTCCCAGATCAGTGAAGAGGATTGGTCTTTTTGTGTGCCGATTTGCTTTAGTTGTGTCGCTCCGTGAAAACATAATCAGTAGAAAGACCGATTCTATGTCAGTGTTTCCACTGGGAAACCTCGTTGGCCGAATCCTAAGCAGCACAGTAGGTTTTGTCCATGTGTCCTGCATATATCCCATTTCTGTCCCCTTGATAATGAAGTGGCAGTCGTTTTTCGTTTTTTAATGTCTGGCTTCAGTGTGTAATGTTAGTGTGTGAGCGGAGGTATCTG
The DNA here is from genome assembly GCF_963854185.1 of Sardina pilchardus. Taxonomy (NCBI): domain Eukaryota; kingdom Metazoa; phylum Chordata; class Actinopteri; order Clupeiformes; family Clupeidae; genus Sardina; species Sardina pilchardus. The sequence goes on along the minus strand of NC_085009.1, from coordinate 9,573,136 downwards.
ATAGGCCTGCATTTAATTTGCCTCCCTGTTTTGTGTACAACGGGGCTGCTTTGATCACCCTTGTAAGCAGAGCTGTTAGAGACATTACCTAACCAGCGTCAGTTGGGGGGAGGAGGTGACGTGAATCATTTTGGAGCCCCTAACTTATGGTTCATCACTGTAGACTGGAACTGTCTACTGATCTCAAATGCATGCGTGCTTGATAAGTAAACTCTAGCTTATTATGCTCTCAAATGTTTGACTAAGCTGCCAAACAAATAATCTCGGCATTAAACTCTCATTACAGAAGGATCATTAACATGTCATTAACTGTGACTTCAACTGACATCTCTATCATCGCCGGAGAGGAAAAATGATACGTTAAATTCCAAATCTAGCAGTGAAAATCCTGTTGTGTAAATAAACTGGGTGTACAGGGGATGTGATTATGGGATGTGGGCCTAATGAGGTCATTTGGGGATGTGTTTTAGTGGAGGCCATTGTTTTAGAGAACATCTGTAACAGTAAGTGGAAGTCCTCCAACATTGCTGTAGCTTTTGCGCCCGCCATTCAATTCACGCCCACCCCCCCCCCCACCCCCCGTTACGCAACAGGACACAGAGCTGAGGTGCTGTGGACCTCAGGTGACCTCTCCATAGAAAACATAATCAGTGTCCCAATATCAGGGTGGAGAACATTTCACCCCAAAGGACTCTGTAAATTACCTCAGAAGTGATTCATCGGAATCACCTCCAAAGAACACAAGAAGCAGTCTCCCAGTGAAGTCCACCCACTTAGAGGTCCCGGTTGTTTACATAACACCTCGTACTCAGACATTTAGTTACGGCTATGCACATTTGACCTTTGACCTTAGGGTGTACAGTAACAAAATATGCACATTAGAAGGATTTTGTGGAGCATATTCAAAAAGTATCCCATCTTAAACACAGATATAGCGATTGGGGCTCTTGATTGGCTATTGACATGTTTGTTACACCCCCCTCTTTGCATCCCACACCGTGAGTCAATACTGATCCTCCAAAGATTAATGACGCTTCACTGAGCACAGAAGTCTGAATACGAAACAGGACGAATACAACCACTCAATATGCTCATTCAGCAGGACACCCACGGCCATTTAAGTCTCGACATAAATATGAGATAACTGGGTTAAGGAAAAGAGAACCGTCGTTAAAGTAGACTTGTGGAACACGGAGAGAACTCGGCTACATTTAAAAAGTAAACACTGGGCGATTTGCGTGCCTTGCGCTCTCTCTCTCAGATGGCCCCGCGTGGGCTTGCTCTCGCGCTGTTGCATACCCATGTGCACAAACACACACACACACACACACACACACACACACAGAGGGAGAGAGGAAAACACACTCTCAATGAACAATGTTTCTTTGAGACAACAGTAGTCCTCTTTTTCCTAGGCAGCCCACACAAGGTCTTTTCTTCACAGACGAGCACAGAGCAAAGAAAAAGGCCTTTGCAACAGTGCTGAGTTGCTGTAATGGCCCATGCCCCGCATTTCCATCAAGCCTCATTCAGAAATATTGTCTGTTATTTAGTTAATATTGTTATATTAGTTAGGACCATTCCTAAACAACATTCTCTTCATGATGTTTTACATAATATTAAAGTTTTACTTTAGGTCATTCGCTTTATGAGAGGAATGCTTTTTATCCACCATATTGAAGAATAAAAGCTTAAAGCAACACTAAAGCACTTTTCCTCTGTCGCGCACACGCTATTTGTTTATCCAGCAAATAACGATTTTCACAGACAATGTAGAGTATGTTGCACGATTTTATGAAAGTATGATGTATTGCGACATCGAAGCAAGTCAAATTTGTAATGTCTTATGTCTCATTTAATCAAACTGCAGGTACACCTGATCTGTTAAAGTGACATAGTGCGGTTATAGCCGATAGAGGGCCGCGAAGTGAATGCAAAAGTGCTGTTCACCCTGTTACGAGTTGATGAACCGCTGAAATGATTTTGGAAACATTATTTTAAGGTATGAAAAACTCTTTAGTGTTGCTTTAAAGTGAGCTTTCGGGTCCCTTGGAATGGAATACTCATAATAAGTAAAGAACAGCATAATGTTCACCTTCTGTTGCAGTGATGTCTATGTGCTCCGGGACTTGACCTTGGAGCAAAGGGGATATATGTTGTAGTAGAAGACCCCCCCCCCCTGCTGTTATTATGGCCAAATGCTGTCTGTCAGGTGTTAGGTGTCTGCCTCGCCACAATGCCTGACCACAAAGGCTTATCACTCCTTCACCACCGTCATCACCGTCATGAGCCAAACATTAGGTAGGAGTCGGAGTATGTTCCCTCTCCAATCGACTGAAATAACGAAACCTCACACTAGCATTTCAGATTGGCTATTCAGGGGGAGATAGATGTCATTGCAAAAATTAGAAATGATAAAAAGTACCACTTTGAGACACTGTGACAAGTGACAATATCTGCCTACAACAGCATGGATGTTCTGCTCTCCAGAGGCTCTATTTCTAAGCACTTCCTGTTTCCTGTTTGTCCCTCCATTTCTGGCCCTAGGAAATGCTGAAGTGCACCTGTTAAGTACATCACTCTGACCTAGCTGGTCATTTGTCTCTAGACTGACCCCTGTCCACCAGTCCTGTCCTGACGCTCCTCCATTTCTTTCTGTCCACACTTTTAGTAGGTAATGGCAAGCATGCATCAACCACTTTATCTTGTATTTTTGACATTGAAACCACAATGTCTGATCGCCAGATCATGGTTATGATTGATGAGTCAATCTTGAGAGATGATTGACTTACCATGATCATCAGTCCACCAAGGATGGAGACATACCTCTTTATTGTGCTTCATTTCAGACTAAATAACTATTTGATCTTCATTCCGGTGTACTGTAAATCCCAGGATTGTCACTTGGATGTTGCACATTGTTTGCCTTATCTCAGTTCACCTATCTGTGACTGTACTGCTCCACAGCCAGCTTTGGCTTGGGAATAATAAACCTGCGATGGATTAGTGTTATCCAGGGGGAGTCTATGACTCTCATCCGCTTAGCACCACAGACACTGGGTATAAGCAGTGGCCTAATTAGCCTCTGTGGCTAGTGGCTATAGGATCTACTTAATTTGACACTTTGGAGGAACCTAAACATCTTCTTCCGCATATATAAGAGTCTGGATTCATCTCCATTGTGAGAGAAGGACACTGAGTGAGAAAATAACAGCAGGCGAGATTGACGGATATAAAGAGTGAGTGGAAGGTATGCGAAAACAACAGGCATCGCTGATGTTTCTTGGCATTGGCCCTGACTGAGGAACAGAAAGTGCTGATCTTCTGCTGACCTCGGTGGTGTTTTAATGAACTGGAGCGGTGGTGTGAAGTGAAGCGAGTTTCATAGGTGCCCGCCGCCTCTGCCATATCATCATCATTCATATTCCAGAAACTTCATTACGTCCCCTTCATCTGTGTGACGCGGCGAAGTGGAACGGAGATGAGAAATGTCTAGCTATTAGAAGCATTCAGAGTTGAACTCTCTCTTTGTCTCTCTCACCCTGTCATTCCTTATACACACACATTATTCACAGACTCACACTGTTCTACAGAAGTAACTACAGGACAAGTTAACAAGGTTTCTTTCTACCTTTTTAAAAGCAGTAATATTTCTCAGTGATGCACTGACCATAGATTCTTACTGTATTACCGCTTCTCTTTCTCTGTGTCCTCTGCTCTCTTTTTTTAGCCTACCATTACATTTTATGCCATCTATGGGGTTGTATCCAGTGGGAGTGGGTATCAGGATTAGGGGGGTTATGGAGATACAAATCCCTCCCAGATCTCCTTGTGTGTGTGAATCACCCCAATTAAACACTCTGGAAATGCCACTGTCCTTAATGTAGGCTACATTACTGCCCTGTGATCTACCCCCCTACCACTCTCTGATGTACACTTTTCTCACTCGCTGACTTTGAAGGCTGCGTCCTCACTTTGCTGCAGGCCCATTAATAATTGAGTTTATTTCCGCGGAGAAATGAGAGGCAGACAAGTGCTCTTCAGCTCCTACCAAGAAGCATTAGAGAAACATTAACTTTGCATTTCCTCCTCTCTCCTGCCCCATATGGCTCGCATCATGAGGACGCGTTTCTTCTGCGGAGAGGCAGAGGCGAACATACGGCATTCGTTACATAAAGAACATGTGTGGAATTCCGAAAGTACAATGCCCACTCAAGTGGAATTTGGCCTATCACGGCGCCCTTTTCCCATATAGGCACATAGGCAGATAGCGCAAGAGAGATAGGACGACAGAGTCGAGGCTAAAAAAAATCCCATCAGAATGCGCACGAGCGCGTACCTCGCGGCAGACGCACGGTCAGACATGTCAGCGAGGCAGTGTCGTTCTGTTTGTGTCTTTTTTCTCCCCTCCTCGCTCTAGAAGGTTCTATTTATAATATTAAGATTGAGGCAATAGCTTGACTGTAATTCAGTCACTCACGGGCGGCGTTTGGGAATCATATGACTCCTCTCTCCTCTCTCTCTCTCTCTCTCTCTCTCCCCTCCTCTCATTCCTGTGATATCGCAGTGACAGAGAGCGCGTCTGTTGCTTCTTTCTCACACACCGTCACCTCAACGTCTCTCACACACGCGCACACAGATACCGAAGCGACAGCTCACTGGAGTATGTTCAACAACGGGCGTTGGATATTACAGCCCTGAACTCTTACTTATTTTTGCATTATCGGACATAAACATTTGACAGGAACTTGACGCTAATAGAAGAGAGATGCCGGAGGAAAAAGGTAAAGTGTTTTAAGTATGGTTCTGTTTTTACGCAGTGAGATGGTTTGCCATTGCTGTGGGTTGCAGGAATATGTGCTTTACCTCAAAGTGGAATTGAAACGTTTATACACCTGTATTTGCGACTAGGTAATCATTAAGTAAACATCAAATGCTCTCTTCCTTTGTAGGTTGTAATGTAGCTACATTGATGAAATCTTTTTTGATATTTTCTGAACATGCATGTAAATAATTGAGTATGCAGCATTGAGAATGAAGAATTCAGGCTGTAGATTGGCTATGGCAAAAATGAAATGCCTTAAAATGCCTTTAAATGAAGGCGTTATATTTTATTTTTCACTGGAAAATAATTGAACACTGCCTATATTAGAACAATAACAAACACGCCCCACCCAGAACTATAATAATGTAATAACACACAGGGACAGTGTGACATGCCGCAGCACGCCATGAGGTCTATGCAATATGGACACTTTGGACACTAGCCTATCATCTCTCTCTCTCTCTCTCTCTGTGTGTGTGTGTGTGTGTGTGTGTGTGTGTGTGTGTGTGTGTGTGTGTGTGTGTGTGCTGCCTGTGAAGCCAGGGACTCTGCTGGGTGTATGATTTTGTCAGCGATAATTAGTGTTTTGAGTGTGTCGAATGTTAAAAGCCTTACATAGAATATTTAGCCTGTTCCTCTCTGGATGGTTGAACGTACAAAGCCTTTATCCTCGCTGGGTCTCGTGTTGTGGTGAGACCACAAGGTGGCTTGCCAAAGGGTGCACTTGTGCACTAAAGTAACATTAGGACGTTAGGAATAGCATGTGAGACGGATGTGTGGTTATGTGCACTTCTATGTGCAAGCTATGTGCACCTATGGATAAGGTGTATACGTTGAGGGACACGACTCATTTACCTTCAGCATGGTTTCTCTGCTGTTCCATGACTTGGGCAGTGATTGTACTGTTCCATGCTTGGAGAAATGATTGAGTGGGTACACCTCATACCCCGCACCACACCCACACACACCCCCCCCACCCCACCCCACCCCCGCATACCCCCTAATCTTCCGGCTCCCTGCCTACCCCAAGGGCAGTGCATCCTGGGTATGATGTAATATTTGGACAGATCCCAGCGGGCACTGAGAGAGACACCCCCCACACTGGCAGGCGAAGGAATAAACAAACTCCGCCGTTAGTTGGTCTTATGGGAGAGGTGGACCACACACCTGCGTAGCAATGCATTCGGTACAAGTACACTTACCAATGCAGTGCACTTGAAGTAATGCAACACAGGATATTTTTCGCACTCAGTGTGCTATATCCATCACAATGCACCCAGCATCTACATTTCCATCTCCAAAGTTGCGTAAATACGCTAAAAACAGAACATAGGACACAGAACAAGACTGGCAAAGTTCATAAATGTAATTAACAGTACTTTGCAAGTCATTTAACAGTCACTTAATGATATGTCATATTGTTCAGATGATCAATTGACATTAGTCACTCCTCCCTCGCTTGCAGACACACACACACCCACAAGCAAAGTACACACCCAGACATGTAACACTTCAGTTCTGATGCTTGGCCTCCTTGGCTGTGTTTTTATTTATTCATTCCCATGGTTACGTGCTTATTCGTATGTTTGATTTGATTTATTATTTATGTGCTGCTGCGTCATCGACTCCCAGTCTGCAAGTTTCCCCTCTCTCTGCCCCTCTACTGCTCCCCCTCCACCTCTCTCTGTGTGCGTTAGCTCCAGTCACTGGACGTCTGAGTGAATGCACCAGACCTCACCTTCGTCTCAAGCCCATTCCACACCTGGGTCTCTCCATGCTCCGCCGGGATGCCTTCGCTTTTTTTGTGTGTGTGTGTGTGTGGGGGGGGTGGGGTGCGGGTGGGGGGGGGGGGGGGCAGGACCTTGTTTGAATGGACAAGTCGTGCTGCTTTCCTGTTTTCATGCAGAGTCATTTTGTTTGCCTTTAAGTCCTGCCCGTTTCTCTGTGTGGATGGAGAGGATTGTCTTGGTGTGATGAGCTCTTGAACTCTCTGTAACCCTCTCTTCTCTACCCTCATCATCCTCTTTTGGTTACTGTAGGGTGGTGGTGAGGCATCTGTTTGGATCTTTGATCTATCAGTAAATGCGTAAGCTTTTTCCCCTCCATTCTCCCTTGCATGAAATCCCGTCCCTGCCCCTGCTCTCTGCCTTGCGTGTTTTCGGACACTTGTCCGGTTGGGCTAATAAACCCCATTACGTTTTTTTTTTTTGTGGCATGTTTACTTGTGCTTGACGCCGACGGCAAACCGTCATTAGCCACTTAGGAGACCACCAAACACGTTCGGAGTGTGGGGAATCTGCTCCGTGACAACAAATCCCCTATTTTTTACCCCGCCCGTGAGGAATATCACGGAAAAAAAGAGTCAACAGTGTTCCCTTAAACGGCAGCTGGATTTGGGCACGCAGAACCTTTAGAACACACAGTCCTGACATTCCCCTCATGACAAGGTGGCCCTGTGCGATCTCCATGGTGACGACGAGTGAAGTTATGAATTTCATCTTTTTTTTTTTCCTCTGGCAGATGCTAGTGTCTGATGGATTGAAACAGGCCAGCGATTAGACAAGCCAGGCTTTTGATACTGGTGCATGTAAGAGGCTTTGAGACAGCATGTCTCCCTTCATTTCCCTTGATGAAACCCGCTCACTCCGTCCCTGGGGTGCTGCGTACTGTATCTCTATAAGGCCCCCCGATCTGTCAGTGGGGTCGGAGTTACGTCGTCTTTCTTCTGCAAGGTCAAGTCCTCTCTCCTCACGTGACCTCGGCGGGGTCATAAAGGTCTACGGCAGGCCAGAAGTCAGGCTTAAGACTCGGGCTGAAAATGGATCCGCCCGTGAAACTAGAGAAGTAGAGTTAGTGGGAGAATCTTTACGTGGGGAGAAAAAACTTTCACTCGTCTGTGAAACAAGATGTGCCCGTAAACAGTTCACTGCCTTTAAACATCTCGGATATACCTTATCCACTGATAGGTCAAGGCATTTAAAATCATCAACATCTTTTTGGTCAAGCACATTTTTTTTTTTATACAAAAAGCCCTAAGGCCAACTCCCACTGGCAATGACATTTGTGTCTATGGATTTGACACTTGAGAGATAGAACAATTTTCTAAAGTTCTAGAAAAAGCTCTGTTGAAAGTTCTATTGAAAGTTCTAAACTTTGGCATCACTTGACGCACCTCAGACGTCACCAGTGGGCATTGGCCTTTACTGATAATCACTGTTATCTTAAAGATACCGATGGCTCCAATATCCAATCCAATACGTGTTTCACTTCTCTGTGCCAAAGCAGTATCCATATCAACATCTACTTGTACTTTTGAAGCTATTTTTACATCTGTGGGTAGCAGTCTAGAAAGACACAACCCTGTCTGGGCGACAATGAATTCAATTATGTCATTCAGAACTTCATATTCAGTATCTTTATTGCAGGTGGCAGGTCACATGAGTATGTAATGTTTTACCATTGAAGGGAAAGCCTACTTTATATGGGCCCTTTTAATTGCCCTCATGCTCTCTGCCATGTGGGCTGCCTGGTGTGTTACATAAGGTGGAGTCTACCGGGCCGAGGAGGAAGGCCCAGGCGAGGCGGCCCTGGTTTTTGCCCCCGCCACCATTCAGAAGCCACCGGGGGCGGTAACGCGGGTAACCCGAGTGCCTTTGGTCACGGAGAGAGGAGTGAGGCAGGTGGATGGCTGTGGCTGGAATGTTGCAGTGCATGATGGAATCCCCACAGACTCACAGAGGGAGCTATTTATAGATAGCAGTGCCACTCCAACATGGCCTCCTCCCTAACTACGCCGACTCATGCACACCTAACGCAAAAAGTGTGTGTGTGTGTGTGTGTGTGTGTGTGTGTGTGTGTGCGTGTGTGTGTGCGTGCATGTGCATTTGTGTATGCAAATATATTATGTATCCGAGTTCCATGCAGTTCTTTGAGCTATGCATGATCACGCAGTGCCACTGGCTTACGTTGTATTAGGCAGACAGAGCCATTGGAACCTTTGGTATCTTTTTTTTCTGGAGGAGCATTTTCTCTCCCCTGATTTTTTGCACATTTACATGTGTGTGTGTGTGTGTGTGTGTGTGTGTGTGTGTGTTCATGTCCATGTGTGTACTGTAACTGTGCCCAAGTGTGCAGAATGTGCTCCTGCTTTGCGGCGACATTTCAGATATCTCTCATTGCTCCCGTGGGCTGCATACGTCAGATGGTTCCTTTATGGCGACCTTTCATGGACGTGCTCGTGAGGGTTTACTCCAGGTATCAGAGGAATGGAGGCGGCCAGGGCAGGGCAGGGGGGGGGTGGAGGGGGGGGGGGGGGGGGCTGATTGATAGTGGGGACATCTGTGCCAGACAAGGCACCAGGGCTGAGGCCCATGGCAGTCACTAGGCAGGCTGGGAGATATGAGCCTGCGGAGCCACTCTCAGGCGTCTGTCCCAATCCTGGATATCAGGGCTGGCTGGGTATCAGCTTCACTGACTGAGATAGAAAGAGAGAGAGATGGAGAGAGAGAGAGAGAGAGAGAGAGAGAGAGAGATAGAGATGTTTTTGTGTCTATTGAGTTATGTATAGATTCGGATAGCAAATAGGCTTTGGCACTCAGACCCTGATGCACTGAGACATTTTGTGTTGTCGAATTGCACATCAGATGTTCTTGTGTGCGTGTGTGTGTGTGTGTGTGTGTGTTAGTGTGTGTGTGAGTGTGTGTGTGTGTGAGTGTAAATGAATTGCACCTGCCTCAAGATATACGCCGAGTGTAGTGAGTCTACAGTAGGTGTGAGTTGGAGAGATAGAGCAAGAGAACGCCGCGGAGCCATAAATTACTAAATGGAGGCACTGACATGACATTCCACATCCTTGCTTGGGGGCAAGTCAGCGAGTGCATCCTCCTTGCTACTGTTGTTGCCCCGTGTGGTGAGTTAGCGCTCTGTGCCTCTGCAAGAGAGAGCCTCGCTGGAAAACTTCACTCGGTGGGCCTAATGACTTTGGAGAATGTCAGGAGCACATGGAGCCATTAAAAACGTGTGCTTTCAGCCCTCTGCGTGCAGCAGCACTTTGAGGGTCCCCCCAGTGGAGCGCCTCTTTAGGGTGTGCTGGGGGGCGCTGGCAAACTCAAAGTGTCAGCTCAGGTTTTCAGTAGTCGCCGTCAAGCTTTCTGTTAAGCAGTGAGTCCATGCCATGAGTCGAGGTAGTTGGAAGAGAATAGAGTCGTTGTCGTGTGTGTAAAGGGTAGATCTTGTCTCTATTGTCTCAATTTGATTTCCCCTCTACTATACAGTATGTCCACCGTAAATGTTATCAACCCATGGAAAATACAATAGAGAGAGAGCCCTGAGGCGTAAATGAATGAATGCAGTTAGATTTGTGAGAAAGGCAGTCAAGCTGCGTTTTTGCTACCTTTCCCTTCTCCCCTCCACTGTTTCACTCAACAGTAATTCATTCATGCTTGCGCGGGTGACACAGGATCCTGGACAGGTGCGCGGCGGCAGCAGCAGCAGCACGGCATGCTGGGTTTGGCCAGAGGGACGACCTCCTCACATGCCGCCTGCCTTCCTCAGATGCACCTCCTTCAGGAAGCCTTGTGTCGTGCGTGATAGTTTAAATAAAGCCAAGAGGTCCCCCATCCTACGCGCGCACACACACACACACACACACACACACCCCACACACACCCTACACACACACACACACACACACACACACACCCCACACACACCCTACACACACACACACCCACCTGCTGTTTTACGAGCTCTCCACAATTTCCTCCTCGCTGAATTCCTGTCTTTACTGTTGCCAGCCAGTTTGTGGCTAGAACAAGATAGGCGAAGGAGCACAATAACAAACAAACATCCGTCCTGCACCTTTTCACAGCAAGTATTTTTGATTGAAGTTTTGCATGGAGGTTGAAACGCTCCCAGATCACCAACTCATTGATAGTCATCTAAATAAATGTGGTCCGGTCAGTAGGAATGTTGACAAAGGAGAAGCACATTTTTGACCGAGGGTTTGTTTGAACAACACTTGTTGGGTCCAGAGAAAACAAACAAAGAGGAGAAGAAAGGGACAGAAAGAACAGGGGGGAGGTGGAAGTGGTCTGAGATGAAGAGTATCAAGTTATCGGAGGCCTTCAGGAAGCTGGAAGTTCAGAGCGCGGTTGTTTTTGCCCTCTTAACTGGTGTCAGAGGTGTGTGTGTTTTGGTTGGAACTCGCGGAACACGGCTCCCGGCGTGAACCGAGAGCGGCCCATCTGTGGAAGCGGCGGCTGCCCGGAAAGAGCTCAAACGTCTATAAACATTCCAGCACTCCCCGGCCCTCCGTGGCGACCGTCCTCACCGGTTTACAGCTCCGCTCCGCGAGGGGTGTCGTCTCCCTGGGTCCTGCACTCCATCTGATATCGTGCACATGATGTCATGGCAGGCCAGTACATACTGGAGATAGGAGGCTGCTGCTGTTGCTCTTGCTGCTGCTGGTGGTGTTTGGATTTGCTTTTTATCTTAATCCTCAATTACTTTCATTCTTAAATCCTCATCTTAAAGAATGCTGTCAAGGGAAGAATGATGAATGGAGCGTGCCTTAAGAAAACACAAGCGCTTTAGTCCAGGTTGACTGTGTGTTCTCAGTGAACCGACTAGACGGCAATGTGTTTAGACATAGTGGTTGACATTAGTCATCATTGAAGGCAATTAAGAGCTTTTGAAGGGTGTGTTAGGGATGCTGGGTGGAGTCGGACATGCATCTGGTCCACCATTGTGTGTTTTTGACTATACATGCTGTAAATGCATGCTGTTTGGAAAAGGAAAACCGTGCCTGAATGTCACCCTTTGTGTGAGGATTTAATCTGCGGTTTGGGCCAAAAAAACCTGTGCTCTGTCCTAGTCCGGAGTGCGGCGGTGTCCCCTCGTGACTTTGATCTGATGCCGACGCCGCTCACCCGCACAGGAAACCCCTTGATCTAATTTCCTGTCCAATAAAGACCCGAAAAACCGCTCACCGGAGCTCCTCTTTTTTTTCTTCTCACGTCTGAAAAGAGTCTGTGGAGCTGGCTGGCACCGACACAATGGAAAGCCCACACAGCCATGAATGAGAGCGCAGGAGATGGTCCTTAACCGCCCCAAGACCTTCGAGAGGTCCCTGCCGGCCCTAACAGGCCCCTCTCGTCTCTGACCAAAAAAGAAAAGCGTTTCGGCTTGAACGGGCCCGTGGTCTACTAGTGCCACTGTATTGACTCTGAGCCTATTGTCAGTGAGTGAAGTCCCTTTTGTGGTGAGCTCAATGCAGCGGGACAAAACTCAGTCACGGCTGGCGTGTGTGTGTGTGTGTGTGTGTGTGTGTGTGTGTGCGACTGTCTGCCGTCACACCCCTTTTCAAAACAAGCGTTTCCCCCAGGACACACAAAGAGCTGCTCTATGGCGCTGTGACATTTGCTAATAAGAATGTGAGCTCATGATGTAACGAGGTGAAAAATGAAAAAGAGAGAGAGAGAGAGAGAGATGGAAAAAGAGGGGTGCTTCGAGAAGAGAAGTATCAGACAGACAGGGAGCTAGAGCGAGAGAGAGAGAGAGAGAGAGAGAGAGAGAGAGAGAGAGAGCTGGAGAAGGAAGATAAGAGATGAAGAATAAAAGGGAGAATGAGTTGTGTCAGTTGACAGTTCAGTTGAGTCGTTAAAGGCCCTGGGGTATTAGAATTGCCTCAGCAGCCTCAAGCCACAGGCATGTGCATCTCATGTGTGTGTGAGGAATGGATGCACTTGAAACAGCATCTGACTGAGAGAAATACCTGCTGGAATAGATGTCCTTCGCAATTAGTATACTCACAGGGGCCCCTCCAATCTGTGTGTGTGTACGTGGGTGCGTGTGTGCGTGTGTGTACTGTATGTGAGACTGTGTGTGGGATTAACTGTGTGTCTGGGAGGTTGATATGTGCTTCCCTTGTGTGTCTTTATACTCTGTGATATACAATATCTGTGTGCTTAGATGTCTGCTTGAGGTTCAGTGTGAATTCATCATGTTTATTAATTGGATCTATGACTCATCTCATAGCTGATTGGACCGCAGCGTCTCCTTCTCTCCCCTCGCTCTATCGCTCCTGCTTGCTTGGCCTGGGATTTTGAGACTAATATTTCTTTGTTTCTTTCTCCTCCTTTCTCTCTCTCTCTCTCTCTGTCTCTCTCTCTCTCTCTCTCTCTCTCTCTCTCTCTCCTCTCTCTCTCTCTCTCTCCATGTCCAGCGTTCCACCAGCAGGCCGTGCACAGTCCACTGGACCAGCAGAAGTCGGCGGGCGGCTCTGGTGGGGGCTCGCCCATCCCGTGCCAGACCTGCGGGAAGCCCTGCAAGGGGGAGGTGCTGCGCGTGCAGAACAGACACTTCCACATCAAATGCTTCATCTGCAAAGGTAAACAACAACAACAACAACAACAACAACAACAACAGCAACAACAACGAAATGAACAACCCCACGCAAAACACCAAGCCTCACAACTCCCAACATCAATGCCCAAGTTCATGTCCTAAGATTATGAACAGAGAACTTGTTGTGTGTGCACATGTACAGTATTTCTGCCAGTAGGACCAGTATGCCAGCCAGTGAATTTTATCGGGTTTTGGAGGTCTAAGGCTCGGGGGTTAGTTTCAGCTTTAAAAGCTTTCGTGGAAATGCGGCTACAAAACGAGTTCTAAATGCTCTTAAGCCAGAAAGCACCTTGATCCCAGTTCCAGTGCAGGCATGTGGAACCCCTTTGATAAAATACAAGTAGCTTTGGATATTCTGTAAAGACGCAGTCAAAGAGTCAAGAGTCAAACACAGAGGGGAGCAGAGCCGTCCTGGTCTCTATTGAGAGCCCTCATCATTCATACATCACTGTCTGACATCAGATAGATACATCTGAATGTACTGTATCTAGCTGACTGAAGTGAAACGTTAAAACTGAAGTTAAGATAGATTTTAAAAGTAAAAAAAGTGACAGATTGGTCACGGAAGCGGGACAGTTGAGGCCTGTGATATGTGTGATGACCCGGGCCTGTGGTACGACCTCTGCTCTCAGAAATGGACGTCCCCCTGCCTACAGTAGCTGGAGAGGTTACTGTCAGAGGTGTACAGGTAGATCAGATCACCTGTGTTAAGTGCACAGGTAGAAAGAATATACAGGCATACAGTATGAATGTATGCATGCATATGTATGGCAGGACGTTTACTCTCTGGAATGGGGATGTGTGCGCCTCTTCTGTACAGTAGGGGCCCCTTCAGCAGCGAGGTTGCTGCTCCTCTCTTCTCACACAGTGACCTGCTGAGTGCTCAGGTGCCCTCTAGACCCTGACGCCGTTGAGATGGTATCACTTGTGAACTCCCAACTCAAACAAACAGATTTGTTTCACGCAGATGTGTGAATCCAAAACAGTCGGCGGCTAGCAGGATTTCAGTGTCCTGTTTCTGCCCCCCCTTTCACTGTAGAGCGTTTTCATGTGTGAGCAAGTACTGAGTGTGGTGGTGGTGGTGGTGTGTGTGTATGTGTATTTGTGTGTGTGTGTTTGTGTGTTCTTAAATGCTTGTGCCTCCACATGATTTGATGTGGGTGTGTCTGTGTGTGTATGTGTGTATTTGTATGTTTGTATGTATGTATGTGTGTGGGTGAATGCATGTTTGTTGGAGCACTTTATGCATAAGAGTGTGTTTCTGTGTGTGTGTGTGTGTGTGTGTGTGAGAGAGAGAGAGAGAGAGAGAGAGAGAGAGATAAGGATATAGACTGTGTGTGTGTGTGTGTGTGTGCAAGTGTGCGAGTGCGAGTACATGCTCTCCTGCCGGGAACCCCCACCCCGCCAGTTGCTCTCACATGTGAGTGTCAGCCCCGTTGTTGTTGTGAACACAGCCCCGCGGTTGCCGGGCGATGGCGAGGTCGGAGCAAAGTCGGAGCGCTTCCTGGAGTGTTAGCGCGTTTATTCTTACATCAGTGAGCGAAAAACGCCCGCTCCATCAACCACCCCCACCCCAGCCACCCCACCCTCCCCACCCTCCGGGCTCCCTATACACCCTCTCTGGCCATTCCTGTCTTTCACTGCGGCAGGAGCAGACGACAGACGCTGCTCCGTCCACGGAGAGATTTAAAAAAAGCGGCATGACAGCATTCCCGCAGCGGACTAGCCTGTCCACGGGGCAAACACTTCGCTCCCTCTCTCCCTCTCTCTCTCTTTCTTTCTCTCTCTTTCTTTCTCTCTCTCTCCATCTCTCTCCCTCTGCCTCTCTCTCTCTCTCTCTTCTCTCTACGGCTGCGTGCCTGACTTACAGGGTGCCTTGTAAAAAAAAGAAATAGTTATAGCTCCAGGGATTGCGTTGTGAGAGTGAAGATTACTCACTTATGGGCAATTACAGCGAGCTTTTGATGAAGCGGCGGGCTCCACATCAGTCGGAGAGTATGTTTATGTTTGTCAGGGCAGCACTATAATGGTGAGAGAGTGAGTCATTATGCCGCTTCAAATGAATGCTTTCGCTGGGATTTTTAATATAGAAGGTAAATGGCTCTTAAGACACAGGGGAGAGGAAGGGAGGAGAGCCAGTTGAGTTCTGCGCCACAGAAATTAAAGTGGAGCATGTCGATATTAAAGGTGAAGTGTGTGATTATTAATCCGCACATTAGCTGAAGGATCTCAGTGTGTATGTGTCTGTCTGTGTGTGTGTACACGCTCGATGTCTCTGTCTCTACACAGTCCTGGCTTTGTGAATGGGAGACAAACATAGTGGCTCGGGCCAGGCCATAAACAATTCCAAGCGAATCAACATGTTGTTGTTTCAGGGGGCATGGAAGGAGCGGCCGGGTGTAATTCGATTGCCGCGGGCTCTACCTCTTAGGGACGTGTG
>NC_085009.1:9539965-9552465 GCF_963854185.1 Sardina pilchardus | reverse complement strand
CAACTCATAACAATAATTCATGAGGTCCCTCTATCTCTTTTCCGATTGTCTCTGTTCCTCCCTTTCTCCATCCATCTTCTCTAAATTATGATGAAGCAAAGAGCAGACCCGTAAACAGAGGCAGTGGAGAGGTAAAGTGACTTGCCTTAGAGTGAATTTTTAATCACTTTGGAAAGCAAGGCTTGAGGGCCTTGGTTGGTGCTGATACTGTACATGAGAATTGCAGAATTTCTCACCTGTTCTCAGGTGTTTCAGTAGAAAAAGAGACGCTACAACTCGCATTTAAGCAGTTTTGTGGTTTTGTTTTTTGTAGTGAAATTTTACTCTCTGTCCTTAAATGGTTTGAAGCTTCTCTAAACTGAAGTGAAGCACTTATTCCCTGACAGCTTGCGGAACTGTAATCGGATTATACAATTCGAGATGGATTCATGAAAATGCAACTCAGAAATGTCCACGCCCTCATGTCCATGTGTGTTGATGCAAAGGAATGTGGGAAATGAAATATGTCTTAAATTGAATAATTTCATGCCTTCTTGAGTTGTCCTTGAGGTGGTACTGAGAGCTTTCATCTTCTGCTGGGCGTATTGAATAAGCATTTCATTCTGTCAGGAGAAGATTGGCGTTTGGCTTTGTCGTCCAGGTTAGGCCGGGCTAACAAGTCCATCACCGTTTTCCCTGCTAGATGAGTTGAAATACAGCCAGGGGAGTCGTTCCAAGAGCACCAAGCCAGTCCTGTCTCGCTGTCCAAACTAGCAACAACCCAAGCCTTGCAGTGTTTTGCAATCCAACAGAATAGGAATTGTGTCCCGGGTCGCTCCCCGCAGTGAATGGGCCCAGTCATCTGTGGGAGAGGCAGAGTGGTGCGGATGCCAATTAGCTAATAGCCTGATTATATTTCCTCTGGCCGGCCCCTCTGATTGCCTTGATTTTGTGTTCCTTTAGTGGTATTTGGAAAGTGACAGCTGTTCTGCCTTTTTTTTGAACACATGACATAACACTAGTCAGTCAGTACCCCTCTTGGCAAAAAGAAACTTCATTTGAGAAAGTACTGTATACTCACTCAAAGCCCAAATTAGTATACTTTCTAGAGAAGGGTTCTGAGTCTGACTAAAGTTGACCTTCAACCAAGTAACAAAATCCAACTGTTTGTTCTTTATCAATCTGAATTACACTTTCAAAATCCTCGTTTTTGGAAAGTATCTTGACATGACTTGTCTGACATGATCAGCATGTGTGAATGTTTACATAAGGTAACGTGCACAGCACAGCAGGTGTGATTGCAACAATAGTCACATTGTGGGACGTTATCAGACATAAGTTAGCTCTGAGATCTATCCGCATTCCATAGATGAGTTATTGCGCTGATGGGTTGCCCAAGCGTGTTGAGAGGAGGAGGCTGCGTTCATGTCAGATCAGGGACGCATGGGTTAAAGGGCTGTTGCTTTACAGGGTCACATACTGTATGCGCTGCATGCCTCTGAGTGCCTTTTGAGTGGCTGGAGTAGCTTCTGTCACTCGCTTGGGTTTGGCAAAAAAACATGTTGATGGATAGGGGTTTTTACACACACGCATGTACTCTCTCTCTCTCGCACACACACAAACACGCATACATGCACACACACACACACACACACACACACACACACACACACACACACACACACACACACACACACACTCACACACACACACACACACACACACACACACACACACACACACACACACACACACACACACACACACACACACACACACACACACACACACACACACTCACGCACACACACACACACACTCAGAATGTGAGTTTGCAGTTTACTGGTTAGTCCCAGTGGGAGCAGGTGAGTTGCTGACCTTGCACTTGTCAGAAAAGAGGCGCCATTGTGCAGTAAACAATGCGCGAGACTCTGAAGGAAGAGCATTCAACTCGAGTCCAGTGCACGACCTTGGCTAACCTTGGCTGGGGAAACAAAGGCCCGGCGGCCCCTGGAAAGCAGCGGAAAGGAGACGCGTCCTTGATCCAGCAATGACATACGAGGCATTAGCGTTGAGAGGGGTGCAACCCTGCGAAAGGTCATCACCCAAATTAGAGCTCATTCTGATAGGATTTCACTCCACTTCGTTTGGAGGAAGAGGCCCCGCCACTGGAGGGAGTGTGTGTGTGTGTGTGTGTGTGTGTGTGTGTGTGTGTGTGTGTGTGTGTGTGTATGTATACTGTAAGGGAGAGTGATAGTTTGTGTGTGTGTGTGTGTGTACTGCAAGGGAGAGTGATAGTGTGTGTGTGTGTGTGTGTGTGTGTGTGTGTGTGTGTGTGTGTGTGTGTGTGTGTGTGTGTGTGTGTGTATGTATACTGTAAGGGAGAGTGATAGTTTGTGTGTGTGTGTGTGTGTACTGCAAGGGAGAGTGATAGTGTGTGTGTGTGTGTGTCTGTGTGTGTGTGTGTGTGTGTGTGTGTATGTATACTGTAAGGGAGAGTGATAGTTTGTGTGTGTGTGTGTGTGTGTGTGTGCGTGCATGTGTGCGTGCGTGTGTGTGTGTATGGGGGACGGGGTTAATATGAGGAGGGGGATGAGGGAGAAAAGTGCTGGAAAATTCCTCATTAGGTTGAGTGAACTCGGGATTATCAGCCCAGCACAGACGAAAAGACGATAGATAGACGTTAATGCCAAAAGGGGTTGGGCTTCTGTTCTCCAACAGCACTCAACAAATGAACTTCAGACAGTCATCTATAATAGGCTAAGTCAGTCTATAATATATTCACTGTACAGACACCAATGTGGTAGCATTCAAGCAGTAATAGAGGTGATGTACTGTATGTGTGTAATGTCTAGATTCCAGATCTTGATTGATGCGTGTTGAGTTGTATCCTATAGATGTTACCGACAGTAGACATAGCAGGCATATGACCTCAGATTTAACCTTCCAGTTAATAACTGTGTGTGCGTATATGTCTGGAATTGTTGAGTGATAATATCAGTTGTTTATGAAGACACATGAGAATAAGATTGGATCTTATCTCAAAGATATACCATCATGATCTCTCATCACTGTATCATTTAGAGATTGCTTCATAAACAGCATCTAGAGCTCATGCGGTTCTATCAAATGCTTGTATCTGAATAGCTGGCATTGAGAACGCATGAAACATCTATTATAAAAAGAAATGTAAGCAAGTAAAAATGCTTGAAACTCCTCTCACAAAGTAAGGCCATACTGTATGTCCCTCTGAAAGTTTGTTACAGAAGGGTTGTCCACAACATTCTTTTTATCGAAATGGTCAGAGATCAAACAGCTGTCATCATGAAGAGGCTTCAAAAACAAGAGAATGCGCACACATCTCAGTAGTACAGGTGCTGGACCAACAAGAAGGGAAAATAAATGATCAAGGTCCGCACACTGAAAGACCTTGGTCCGAAACGTTGTGCTAAAGAAACGTTTGGGAGCTTCTATCCGTGTGCGGACCTTTATCATTTCTTATCGTGAAGAGGCTTGTCATGTTCAAAAGTCTGAATATGGAGACCTTAGCAGCGCAGAATAAACCATGTTCTGTGTCTGCTCCCTCCACTGTACTCTTCTCTACTGTACACGGTTTGCATGAGGAGGCTCTGTCAGCAACAGTGCACACATCCTTTGTGTGGCATCATTAGGTGAAGAGGGAGAGACGTGTGTGTGTGTCTGTGTGTGTGTGTGTGTGTGTGTGTCTGTGTGTGTGTGTTTGTGGTCTGAAGGTGACCTGTCTCGGCAGGGCTCCCTGGAAACTATGCCAACTCTGCATAGAGTGGCAGTGAGAGAGAGAGGAGAGAGAGAGAGAGAGAGAGAGAGAGAGAGAGAGAGAGAGACGAGACGATGGGGATGCCATCAGAGAGGTGCTGGTTTATTCATCCGTGTCTCTTGATCTCATTTCACCCCAAAAGCCCCAGCAAACACCAGCACACTGACTACTGTGTCCCTCTCTAAAGAGAGCCAGAGGAGGAGGAGGAGTGTTGAGTAGATGAGCCATGATGAGCTTGGCACTGCTGTGCTCACTTGGCCTCTTGCTTTGCCATTGGACCAGATGACTCTTGTCAGTGCCCTGGACACGTTCAGAGGTTGTTGGGCTGTCGTCTCATAAGCAAAGTGTGAGTTGTTTACTGAAAAACTTCATAACACAAGATGTTCAGCTTCCTTTGAGAGCAGCTTTAGTTTCCATGTTATGGGGACCCCCCCTCGACTCTTCCTCGGGGGAACTTCATGCTGATTAGAATGGAGATTTTTTTTTGCCGACTCATGATTTGCCTATTAGGCCGTTTGACATTGTTTTTGATGACTCATGGTAAATGTATTATTTGATACTGCAAGTGGTTTTAACCCAGCAGTGGTAAACCCGTCTCAGCAGATGGTCTCAGTAAAAAGTGTTAGCCGAGGGCCTCCCTGATGTGGTCACTATAGTGTCCAGGGACTCTCTGTTATATGAGCTTCGGCCCTCTCTCGTTAACACATAGCCTGGTCATGTGATGAAGCACTATGGGCCACTATAGATTACATTACCCAAAAGCCCTGGGTGCCCTGCTGGGGCCTCCATGCCCTCCACTCTAACATGGAGACAGAGCGGCAAGAGTCAAAGAGAGGGAGAGAGGGAGGGAGAGAGAGAGAAGAGAAGAGAGAGAGAAGAGAGAGATTTGACTATTTGTATGTGTTTGCATTTGTGTGTGTGTGTGTGTATGTGTGTATAAGGGAGAGTGATAGTTTGTGAGCATGTGTGTGTGTGTGTGTGTGTGTGTGTGTGTGTGTGTGTGTGTATGTGTGTATATGGGAGAGTGATAGTTTGTGAGCATGTGTGTGTGTGAGTGTGTGTGTGTGTATGTGTGTATAAGGGAGAGTGAGTTTGTGAGCATGTGTGTGTCTGTGTGCGTGTGTGTGTGTGCATGTATGTAAAATGGAGAGTGATAGTTTGTGAGCATGTGCGTGTGTGTGTGTTTGTGTATGTGCTGTATGTATTAGGGAGAGTGATAGTTTGTGAGCATGTGTGTGCGTGTGTAGGGGAGTGTGAGTGTGTTTACTCTGTGTATGTGTGGACTGCCAGGGCCCCATTACGGGGGTGGTGGTGGTGGAGGGCATTTAGATTGGTATGCCGTAATGTGGGGACACTGTAACTGAAACCCTCGGCCCTCGCCGTGCCAGGGTATGTGCGGGCACAGACACCGCGTCTCCCTGCCACGTCGGCAGGAATGCTGGGAAAATGGCTGACCTTTGACCCAGAAACTGACCAATGAGGATAACAATTTATATAGACCCTTAAATTAGTGCGCCATAATTTACTGGTCGGTGACCGATGAAAAAAAAACAAAAACAATCTTGATCACATGTTTTGTGTTGTCCTGCTAATGTTAGCACGGTGACTCTCAAACCGTGTGACATTTTCAACCAAGTATTCCGGACCACACCTACGTGTGCTGAGAAAGCGGTGACCGATCATTAGTATCTCTTTCATCCCCTCCCTCCTTCCGATTCCACTCATTCCTCCCATCCTTCTTCTCCTCCTCTCTGTACACAAACAGAACACCACTCCCTCCCTGACGCGTCCCTGTCACCTCTTCACACATTCTCCCACAGGCCGGCCAGTCATTTGCATGGTGCTGTCTGCGTGTGAGTCACACATATACTCGTGAGCCATTTAAAGAGCCTGAGGGCCTGAGGCCTGCCTCCCGTGTTTCAGACAGGTGTACTAATGTCTCAGGTAAATGTCCACATACCACACTGGCCCCATGAATGTTACCACTACTATACAGCGCACTACAGTCTCCAGACAGCCACTGCTGTTGGTACATTTGCTCGCTGTATGGTCAAAGTCCTTCGTTTTGTTTTCTTGTCTCGACAGCTCAGCTCTTGTCTAGTCATCGGATGTCTCCTCTCCTCTCCTCCCCCCTCTCCTCTCCTCTCCCTCTCCTCTCCTCTCCTCTCCTCCCCCTCTCCTCTCCTCTCCTCTCCTTTCCTCTCTGTGCCCTCCTGTCCTGTTGCTCCCCGTCTCCTCTTCTCTTCTCTTCTCCTTCACCCCTCCTTTCTTCCCATCTCCTCTCCTCTTGGCTCTGCATGTGCGTGTTGTTGACAGGAGTGGCTCTCTACTCTCTACTTGGCAGCTGTACCTGCCTTGCTACTGGTTTAAATTTATCTGTCCAGTGAAAGCCAAGCTTGCTGAGAGCTAGAGACTCACCGTGGCATCAGGCAATGTCCACTAACATTAAGTGTGTGTGTGTGTGTGTGCGTGTGTGCGTGTGTGTGTGTGTTTGTGTGTGTGTGTGTGAGAGGGTATGATTATGCAAGGTTAGGAGGCAGCATGGCTGAGATTTGCAAGCCTCAAATCACATCTCTTCTCTCCTCTCTTGCTATATACCTCTCACTCATCTTCACCCACTCATCCATCCATCCATCCATCCATCCATCTGTCTATCAGTTGCAACCATCTGTCCATCCATCCATCCATCCATCCATCCAACCATGTAGCCATCTGTCTAAGATGACAGCGGGCTGATCACAATATGTGGCATTCAGAAGGATGGCCTGGAAATGTATTTAGGTGCAAATCTGATCCCCCGTGTTAAGCAATCATGGCACTCGTTGCTGTTTTAATCTAACCACCAGATGCGGCCGTTCTTCACAGGGGTCTTCATTTACACAGCAGAGGAACTCACCATAAATCAGCCCTCGGCCCTATCAGTGACCTGGAACAACAGCCGCCCGGTGTGCGGTGCGGTGCGGTGCGGTGGGGTGGGGTGGGGTGGGGTTGTTGTGTTTGATGGGCTGGTGTCCACTAGCGATAATCTCTACCTGTGTAAATATGATTAACATTCCAATGTAGATGGTCAACAAACGCAAAAATGCTGTCAACAAGGAGGGACTCCATCCTGTGCATGTGTGTGTGTGTGTGTGTGTGTGTGTGTGTGTGTGCCTTGCGAACAGTACGTGAGTGTATGTGCAAGCGTGTGTGTGTGTGTGTGTGTGTGTGTGTGTGTGTGTGTGTGTGTGTGTGTGTGTGTGTGTGTGTGTGTGTGTGTGTGTGTGTGTGTAAACGTGCACTGCATGAAGCGGAAGTGTTATCATATTTTGGACAGGGCACAGGCATTGTGGCGTAATGTTCCTGGAAAAGGCTAACCTGATCAGCGTTAGCCGTCGCTGGCCTCAGCCAATGAGGGGCTAGTGGACCACGGAAAATATGTCCCCCCACATCCTGAACAACATTCCCTGCTTATTGTTTGGATTTTATTGGGCCTGAGACCTGGTGTACTACACATGGGAATGTGTCTGTACGTGTGTGTGTGTGTGTGTGTGTGTGTGTGTGTGTGTGTGTGTGTGTGTGTGTGTGTGTGTGTTTGAGTTTGAGTGCTGCACGTGGTCATGTTTTGGAGGCCTACTCTTATGCAAGGGGAAGGGCAGGACTGTGAAGCAGCAGGTTTAGATATCAGTGGTCAGTCAGGTCTCATGCTATCAGCATGCACCACAGTGCTCTTCCAGCTCCAGAACACAGAGCTAGCTTTGTGCAGATGTAACCCCCAGTTCAAATAAGAACTATAAATTATCATATTGTAATAAATAATACAAATATTTATATGAATAAATAGAAACAAATATATAAATAACACATAAAGTTATTTATCAAAACACACAGGGTATAAAAATAGTTTTTGTACAAATTCAATGCTCCTAATGGTGTTTGAACCATCCCTTTAATTGAACGTCACTGCCCCTTTAAGAAATGTTCCAGCTATTCACGAGCTAGTTCTAAACATTAACGGCAGACGCTAACAGAAAATCAAGCGATAGACACGAAACTTTGACATCTGAATTAAAACTCTGAAAATATACAATTTAACATCTGTTATATAGCTCATCAACGTCCAACCCTAATAACATCGTAGTGGTGGTTTTGATGAGTGTGTTTGAAGACGGTTTTGGTGAGTTTTCACTTTGTTTTTCATGTTTATTGTGTATATCGAATTGAATGAATGTGGTACAGTGTAATAAGCTAGCGGGGTAAACGCCTATGTTTACACCCATCAAAACATAAGTACCCAAGGTGTTTTCACTAGCTTTTGAATACGAATGTTAAAAGAAGCTAAATGTACTTGTACTTATTCCATATTCTTTGATATTTTATATTTAATCTTAAGTAGCGGCTAAGGACATTCATTTTACGTTACCTTGACAACACAGTCAGTAGCAAGAGGGACGTTAGCAGCTACCCCCATGTAAAATACAATACAGTTTTCGCTGTTGAGAGAAAGTTATTTATTTTATATTGTTTATGGCCTGTTATACAGGCCAGGTTTTTTACCCAACCCCGGATGACTCTGGACAGCTCGACAACAGATCGGACCTCCTCAGCGCGTTTTGCGAGACACTAGATGGCGAGCCTACCCACGGAAATCTAACTGAAAGAACTGAACTGAAACAACGCACGGTTTGATCTCAACTCACGTTAATCACATACTGGAGCTTTAGTATACTCACACTGGAGATATAGCCTACTCATACTGGAACCACACTGGATATGGACTGAACTCTGAACGAATTGAATTGAATGGATCCTCTGAACTGAATTAGTTAAAGTGTTGCAACACAGATATTTAAGGCCTTTGAATAGAATATATAAACTTGTGATGTGTGAATGGGTGAATGTATGAATGTTAACTGGTTTAATGTGTTTTAAGTTTTCTTTTATGTTTTCCTGTCAAAGTGAAACAGAATAACAACAGTAACAATAGTTAAGCAAAAGAACAAACAAAAGAAATATTTAAATACTTACCCTTGACCTGTAAAGAAAAAGTTAGATTCTATAAAGTGAAATAATCACACTAACTAGACATTACAAATACTTACCTGTTCCCCTAAAGAAAGAAGAGTTAACTCAAAAGAAACAAGAAACAGATAAACAACAAATAGTTGGAAAATAGCTAAAGCAACTGTTCCTAAGACAAACTATTTATAACAGACCGGTCTCAAAACATAACTAGAACAAACTCATATTTTAATTTTAATTTTTATTTAAATCCATTTAAGTAAGTGGTTAAACTAGATTAAATTGAAAGCACATACTGCACTGTGAATATTTATTGATCCATTTATTGAAATATCTTGTACTGTATATTTATTGACATATTGATTGTTTATTGAAACATTTTTATTCCACTACTGACCTACTTAGTATTTCTTCTTCATTCAGTAAACTGCCGGCTTATTTATACAAACTTACATGTCTCATGTCTCTTTCTCTTATGCAACACACCACTCATCGAACCTAGTAGCCTAATACTGGTCCAGTAACAACATTACTACTTCTTTCTTATTTATTAATTAATTATAGCACTTGCAGTGACACAAGTGTTACACATAGCATAGTATTTATATAATAATAATAAAGTATTTATAGTGAGAGTATATTCGCAGAGTATATTTGGGCAATAATAAGTTACATTAGTATTTATAATGCATCGGAGAGTATATATGGATGATAATAAGTTATATTAGTATTTATAGTGCATAGCAAATTATACATGGATCTTAATAAGTTATATTATTGCTTAATGACTTAATTAATCTCTCTCTCTTTGCCTCATGCTGCTCTGTCTCCATGTTTGGGTGGAGGGCATGGAGGCCCCAGCAGGACACCCAGGGCTTAGTATTTATAGTGCATAGCAGAGCATTGCAACATTAGATATGGATAATAATAAGTTATAGTCAGCACAAATAGAGACAAATACGTCTCCAAGACGCCTGGAAAAGGCCTGAACAGCTTAATTACATCGCGTTCCATTTAGAACGTCTTATTTTGATCTTACAAACAGCGGCGGCATCTCACTGAGAATGTGTGTCATAGTTCTAGATCTTTATCATATTTAATACCTTTATAAAATCTTTGTAAGACGTTAGGGAGATGGATGTCCTATTATGACATATTGATGAGCATCTGGGATACGGCTGCTAAACGCTGCTTGAAGATCTTAGCAAGACGTATCAGATACGTCTGCCAGATGAGCAAACACTCTCTAGAATACATCTTACAGCTGTCCAGCAGACCTTTCGAACACATCTTCCAGACGCCTTGCAGACGTTCTTGTGCTTACTTAATAATTATTGCTTAATGACAAGGAGTTCAAGTCAGAGTTCAACCTGTTTATTAATAAGAAGAAGAGCGGTCCGAGGCACTCAAAAATGATGCATATAAACACTTTTATTTGGCTACTTAAACACGCATTTTCAGCCAAGCTGGCATTTATCAGAGAGCAGCAATGTTAATAAATTAACCTTTTTTACTGTACTGGGCTGGATTTGATATGGGGGACAAGAGGGGAAAGAGAGAGCAAGTTGAGTAAGCAAGGAATGAGGGAAGGAGAGGAAAGGAGGAGAGGTGAAGGGATGGAAAGGCAGATAGAAGGAAAGGAGGGAGGAGAGGAAAGGAGGAAAGGTGAAGGGATGGAAAGGCAGATAGAAGGGAAGGAGGGAGGAGTGGAGAGGAAAGGAGGAAAGGTGAAGGGATGGAAAGGCAGATAGAGGGAAAGGCTGGACGGACGGTCACTTGTTGCGTAAGGGAGCTTGTTTGGTTTCATGTGAAAGTGATGGAAATTGACCATGTTCCCGTAGGTGGTGCCAGCGAATGATGTCATGTGTATTGTGTTGTTGCCGTGACTCCTGTTTCCGTGGAAAAGAGAGTAGACTGAGGGAGGGCTGTGTGTGTGTGTGTGTGTGTGTGTGTGTGTGTGTGTGTGTGTTTGGGTGGGGGGTTGGGGGTCCTTTTAGAGTGTTGTCAACACCCCCCTCACACCAGCCTCCTCAGGTCTTTCAGTTGCTGCTTTCTCTGTCTGGGTCTCTGTGTGCACCTGACCTGGGACAGATCCTGGCCTTGATACACACACACACACACACACACACACACACACACACACACACACACACACACACACACAGACACACACACACACAGACACACACACACACACACACACACACACACACACACACACACACACACACACACACACACACACACACACACACACACACACACACACAGCTAAAGTATTACTGGCCGTAACAAAAGATGTGGTAATGCACACAGATCTTTCCGTAATCAGTTCTTTCCAGAAACTTCCCTCAGTTCCTAAGTGTTGATTATTACACAATGAACATTGATTTATCCAATGAATTGAATGTACTGTACCTCTTTCAGTAATGACCCACTTTCTTTCTTTCTCTCTCTCTTTCTTTCTTTTTTTCTGTCTCTCTGTATAATTTTTCTATCTTTTATTCCTTCCATTTCCCGTTATCAATTTAATTTATCCCTCTCTTCCTTTCTGGTCCCAACCCTCTCTTCCTTCTCCCTCTTTCTCAGCTCTCCCTTGCTTCTTATCCTCCTGATCTCTCTCCTATCCTCTCCTCCTCCCCTTCCTTCCTCCCCCTCTCCATCTCCCCTCTCTCTCTCTTTCTTTCTCTCTCTCTCTCTCAATTTTCAATTTCAATTCAATTCAATTCAACTCAATGGCAATTCAATTCAATTTATTGGCATGACCGTAAGTGTTACAAATATTGTCAAAGCAGTAATTACATCAAATTATTATACATTAATATGAATAATAACAACAATCTCTCTCTCTCTCTCTCTCCCTCTCATCCCTCGCTCCAGTCTGTGGCTGTGACCTGGCCCAGGGGGGCTTCTTCGTGCGGCAGGGCGACTACATCTGCACGCTGGACTACCAGCGCATGTACGGGACGCGCTGCTTCAGCTGCGAGGAGTTCATCGAGGGCGAGGTGGTGTCGGCGCTCGGCAAGACCTACCACCCACGCTGCTTCGTCTGCGCCCAGTGCAAGTGAGGGCGCTACGCACGCACGCACGCACACACACACACACACACACACACACACACACACACACACACACACACACACACACACACACACACACACACACACACACAGTCTGCGCCCAGTGCAAGTGAGGTGCTATGCACACACACACACACACAGTCTGCATCCAGTGCAAGTGAGGTGCTATGCACACACACACACACACAGTCTGCATCCAGTGCAAGTGAGGCGCTATGCATACACACACACACACACACAGTCTGCATCCAGTGCAAGTGAGGCGCTATGCATACACACACACACACTCACACACACACTCTCAACGTCTTCACACACACGGTCAGCGCACACCTACACACATGCATTCGTGCACACACACAGGCCCACACAAGGCAAGAAAGACCATGGCAATACACACATGAACCTCAAATGAGTGAGCAATGATACATATTTACGCAATTAAGCATCTAAACATGCTAAGAGACGTGCACTTATACTCACTTGTTCCTTTTCTCCTTCACTTTCTGTTTCTTTCTCTCTCTCTCTCTCTCACACACACACACACACACACACACACGCACAAAGAGCCACGCAGAAATACACAGTTTCCATTCAGTGGGCAGGAAACCCTAGACCGCTCTGTAAATAAGTGGCCTGTGAGT
>NC_085009.1:9514965-9534965 GCF_963854185.1 Sardina pilchardus | reverse complement strand
AAAAATACAGTATTTGAATCTCCAGCAAAGAAAATCTCAGCAAAGAAAAATCAATGAAATTACAACATTTTTTCCCCCATCTGGTAGATGGCTATTGAAGAAAGAATTGTTCTCAGTACCATATCCCAAGTGTGTGTATGTGTGTAATGTGTGTGTAAAGTGTGTATGTCAGCGTCCATGGTGCCGTATGTGTGTGTGTGTGTGTGTGTGTGTGTGTGTGTGTGTGTGTGTGTGTGTAATGTGTGTATGTCAGCGTCCATGGTGCCGTATGTGTGTGTGTGTGTAATGTGTGTATGTCAGCGTCCATGGTGCCGTACGTGTGTATGTGTGTGTGTAATGGAGCCTTGTCTGACTGCTTGTGCTTGTGCTTGTGCTTGTGCTTGCAGGGATGGGATTCCCTACTGTGAGACGGACTACCACGCCATGTTCGGCATACAGTGCGAGAGCTGCAAAAAGTACATCACTGGCAAAGTGTTGGAGGTAGTGTACATGCACACACACACACACACACACCTGACGGCTTCTTCAGGCTGTTTAGAGTGTACTTAGGACAAATAACGTTTGTACTCTAGCTCTCTCTTTTCCCTATGAGGTCTCTACCTCTCTTCTCTCTCTCTCTCTCCCTCCCTCTCTCCCTCCCTCCCTCCCTCCCTCACTGGACTAATGGCTTTGGCCCTCAGGACTCCTCTTATCCCTCTCTCCTCTCTCTCCTCCTGGTCCTCTCCTCCTCTTACCCTGCTCTGTCCATTTCCGACTCTCCTGGGCATTAATATGTTCCCGTCGAAAGTTCCCGGTCTGGCGCAGGCTTTTAGTACAAGGCCACGTGCAAGGTATGGACACATGAAACATTACGAGCAGTTCATATTGATGAGTTTTAAACGGTGTGTTTATCACGCACAGACACAGACTGTCAGCCAGTCTCGTATCTCCTGGAGCCTCCATGATAGACGATCAGGCTGTTGTGGTGGTATGAAATCAATGAAATGAGCGCCACCTGGATCTGCACACACAGCATCACCGATGTGTAGCCACATTATGTGTGCATGTTTTTGTTTGCAGCGATAGACTGTAACATGTTGTTGTTTACAATCTCAGACTCTGGGCATAGATGAGTTTAATCACGTTAGTATCCTGAGGTAATCGGTGCCCTGTGCTGGAGAGTTGACCCCTTGACCCCTGTTTGCCGGGGTCCGTCGGGACACGATGTAGCTCAGGCCCACCTGCGCCCCCCTACCTGCGCCCCTGCATTGCGGAGGGCTGAATGGGACGTGCCGATGTCTGCGTCCCCGAGCCGCTCTTGGTTTACCGACCGTGCTGGCCCGGGCATCATGGGATACTCCCTCTGTGCGGCCGGGGGCGGGGGATTCCTCTTTCTCAGAGGGGGCCGGGGACCGGACCATTCTGAAAGCTGCAGCCACGGCCGTCGGAAAGCTCCCTCTGTTCCTCTCCCTCTTTTCTCTCTCTCTCTCTCTCTCACTCTCTCTCTCTCCCTTTCTCTCTCTCTGCCTTGTTCAACAGCTCCCGTCGTTTTCATAAGCAGGTGTCTGGTTACAGGGTGCTTTATAATCCCAGTAACCCAATGAGCATTGTTCCGTGTTTGCTGTTTGTTCCTGTTTGCTTCCCATGACGCCACTGTATGAAATATTGTACACATGGAAGTGTGCTGTCTGTGTGTGTGTGTGTGTGTGTGTGTGGGTGGGTGTGTGTGTGTTTGTAGCCTACAGTATACGTTTCATATGTGTCAGGCACAAAGAGGCAAAGTCTAAATCCTTTTCCTGAAGGCAATGACTCGTGAGTGCATGTGTATGTACATGTGTACAGTATGTGCGCATGTGTGTGTCTAAGAGAGAGAGAGACAGAGAGAGAGAGAGAGAGAGAGAGAGAGAGAGAGAGAGGGAGAGAGAGAGAGACAGAGACAGACAGACAGAGGTAGAAAATTAGTTAATTGAGTCAAAGCAAGACTAGTAGTCGTGCAAGGAAATGTGATAGAAAATGAGAGAAACAGAGAGTGACTTGATTTAGAGAGAGAGAGAGAGAGAGAGAGAGAGAGAGAGAGAGAGAGAGAGAGGTAAAATGGGAGAGGAGAGAAAGGAGAAGTTCACACAAAGTCTCCCACTGACATCACTGAAATAGGACCTGACAAGAGTTCCATGTAGGGTCATGACACCGGGTCATCTGCGGGGTGTGTGACTTGAGTCACGTGTGTGTGTGTGTGTGTGTGTGTGTGTGTGTGTGTGTGTGTGTGTGTGTGTGTGTGTGTGTGTGTGTGTGTGTGTGTGTGTGTGTGTGTGTGTGTGTGTGTGTGTGTGTGTGTGTGTGTGTGTGTGTGTGTGTGTGTGTGAGCGTGTGTGTCTGTGTGTGTGTGTCTGTGTTTGAGAGTGTGAGTGTGAGTATGAGTGTGTGTGTGTGTGTGTGTGTGTGTGTGTGTGTGTGTGTGTGTGTGTGTGTATGTGTGTCTGTGTGTGTGTGTGTGTGTGTGTGTGTGTGTGTGTGAGCGTGTGTGCGTGTGTGCGTGTGTGTGTGTGTGTGTGTGTATGTGTGAGCGTGTGTGTGTGTGTGTGTGTGTGTTTGTGTTTTAGTGTGTGTGTGTGTGTGTGTGTGTGTGTGTCTGTCTCTGTGTGTGTGTTTGAGTGTGTGTGTGAGCGCGTGTCCATTCTTCTCCGATGTGTCATGTGTCCGTTACCTCAGCTCTCTCTGTGCTGAGAGTGTGACGGTGAGTTCTCCGCTCTGCTCCACTCCGCTCCCGGGCCCGCTGCACCGCTGCTCTGAGGTAACGGAGCTCTCCTGAGGGGCAGGAACACCAGAGTCTCTCCAGGAACGTCCTCGCCTCAGCGCTCACTGCAGGGGTCACTGCTGGTCAAACACACCATGCTGATCCCCCTTAACACCCCACTGGAGATCTAGGCTACTAAATTAGGAATCACGATGATTTAATGATGATAGTATGGAAAAGATGATCCAGGCTTGACCAGAGCAGACAGATCAGAGATGACATGTTTTGATTATGGACAGTGTTGTTTTTGAGTGACTGATTTGATAATTAATAAATAAATACCCCGATCATTCAGTCAAAGATAGAACAAAGACCAGCAAACAAGCACAGCAATGTAAAATTGTGCCGTTCCAATCTCTTTTCAGTTTTTAATTCACTTCAGGTCATTTCAAAAGAGTTCTTTTTCACATTATTTGGATGGTGTGAATCTCGCACAGCTAGGCTTTTAGAGGTCAGAGAGAAGGATGCAGCAGGATGGAGGGATGACGAAGGGAAAGTATTGAAAGAAGGGTAAAGGGTGAAAGACAAGAGATTAAAGGAGAGAGGGCGATTGCTTGTAGGCAATTTGGGATGTATAAAAAGAGCTGAGAGAGGCAGGCAAGCCTGGACATGTGGGGAAAACTGCACTTCATCTATTCAGAACTGATAACAGACACTTTTACAGTGAGGATAACACACACACACACACACACACACACACACACACACACACACACACACACACACACACACACACACACACATACATATGCAGAGAGAAACACAAGAGCCTTTTTCAGCAATATTCTCCAGCTACAGTATGACAAAGAGAGATATTTCAGGAACCGTAGAAAAAGAAAGAGATGACAGAATAACAAAGAGAGAGAGAGAGAGAGAGAGAGAGAGAGAGAGATGTCCTAGTCCATCAAATGAAAGATTGCTCTCTTTGAAGGGACACTCATGTTTATTACACTGTGGTGCCATGGAAACCTCACCTGGCCTGTCACCTTCACAACAGTCTAACACTTGCATGCTGCTTTTGTCATCCTGACACAGTTACGTCAATGCACACTCATATGCACCCTCTCTCTCTCTTTATTTTTCTTTCACACACACACACACACACACACACACACACACACACACACACACACACACACACACACACATGCTCTCTCACTCTCTCTATATATCTCTCCCTCTCACACACACACACACACACACACACAGACACACACATACATGTACTGTATACACACACATACACTCACATGCTCACTCACTCTCTCGCTCTCAAATACACACACACACACACACACACACACACACACACACACACACACACACACATACTCACATGCTCACACACACACACACACACACACACACACACACACACACACACACACACACACACACACACACACACACACACACACATACACACACTCACATACTCTCACATGCTCTCTCACTCACACTCTCACACACACACACACACACACACACACACACACACACACACGCACACACACACACAGAACATAAATGACCATTCATAATGCCCACTACATGAGTCAAAGCCGCCATTCTGCTGTGTTCTTTTTCCCATGGCTTTTGTAAACGGCCGCAACGTGCTAGTTTTGTGCCTCGGCTCCCCCGTACATAGCGCTCACTCGCTCGCTCCCGGCTTCCTGTCTCACTATAGGAAGTCTTCCGCTTCCCACAGATAAGGACGTAATCTAGGAAAAAGTCAGGAAATATCCCACAGGGTCCTTTTCCTTTTGTTTTGCAGTCCATTATGAGAACCCTGCCTAGACTTGTGGAAACATAAGAATCTCATAGGGAGTGAATTGAGTGGAGGAATCACACACACACACACACACACACACACACACACACACACCCAAAGCATGATGGGATATTTCGGTGCGGCCCTGGAGATGAGCCCGATCGGGTTGATCCAAGTGACAGAGACGAGGACAGGGAGAGGAAGGGAAGGAGGGATGGGGGAGGGGAGAGTTGATAAAGAGAGAAATATGGACAAAGAGAGAGAGAGAAGGAGAGAGAGAGAAATGAGAACAGACATTCGTTTGATGTTTCAGGATCACTTAATATAAGGCTGTATGAAATGGCCTACAATATAGCAGAGAGAGAGAGAGAGAGAGAGAAAGAGAGAGAGAGAAAGAGAGAGAGAGAAAGAGAGAGAGAGAGAAAGAGAGAGAGAGCGAGAGAGTAAGAGAGAGAGAGTAAGAGAGATGATGATGCAGCATTGCCAGAAGTCCACTGCAATGAGAGACAGACAGTGAGAGCAGAAGATAAATCCTCACAGCTCAGATTTCCATTGCAGCAGTGTTTTACAGGCCCCAGTGGGGCTGCGATGGAGTGTGTGTGTGTGTGTGTGTGTATGTATGTGTGTGTGTGTGTGTGTGTGTGTGTGTGTGTGTGTGTGTGTGTGTGTGTGTGTGTGTGTGTGTGTGTGTGTGTGTGTGTGTGTGTGTGTGTGTGTGTGTGTGTGTGTGTGTGTGTGTGTGTGTGTGTGTGTGTGTGTGTGTGTGTGTGTGTGTGTCTGTGTGTGTTGGGGTGGTGAGGGTTAATGGTAGTGATAACAGTGATGCAAAACAAGAGCATGACATCAGCTGATCATCATCATTACTACATAGTGTGTTCTCTCTCTCTCTCTCTCTGTCACACACACACATAGACATACACTCTCTTTATTTCTCTCTCTCTATCTCTCTCTCACACACACACATAGACATACACTGCATGTATATGTATTTCTCTCACTCTCTCTCACACACACACACACACACACACACAAACACAAACTTTCTCTCTCATACACACACACACACAGACACACACACATACCCATTTATTAGTTCCCCTTAAGACATTTCTAATTACACACACACACACACACACACACACACACACACACACACACACACACACACACACACACACACACACACACACACACACACACGAACACACACACACATTATTGTTGCATCAAAGATCCAAGTGGACTGCCCTTAGCTATGTGTCACCCCGTTGCTAACTTGATTCACCCAGAGTTCTTGCACTGTTGCTGAAATGTGAGTAAATTAGTCATTGCATAACTTCCTAGAGATTCTGCATCTTTCCAACACCTCACCAAGATCTCTTAGAAGAATTTGTTTGAGATTTGTGTCCCGTGGCATTCATATTTATGTATGATTTAGATGCGTAAACATGTGCACCCACACAGAGAGGACAATTAGAGAAATCAGTGGTGAGTAGTGGCTTGTAGTTTGTTGCCTGCCCTCTACCGCCCTCTTCTGTTGAGTCAGTGCCACTGCAGTGTGTTCGGTCCTCCTTTGATGTGGCTCCTCAGCACTTAGCCGCGCTAATTGGATGACTTGTCGTGGCCGAGGCGAACAAACGGGCCCATCTCTCGCGCGCCGAAACAAATCTGTCAGCTCCTCCGACGCCGACTCCGAAACCATTTGCGGCCTCCTCCCCCCGGGCTTTGTTGTGTTGCTGATGAGACTGAGGAGTTTTCCGCGGGCGTAAATAAATCCTTGGTTTTCATTTAGAGCCGCTGTCATTGGTAACTAGCACACAACGACACAAGGTCATCACACGCCACAACTGGGACTTCAAACCAGTCATTTCAGCATTGCTCAGCAAAGCGCAGTGTAGTTCAGAGTCCAACATGATGCAGGCTAATAGATGGATAGTGAGTAGTACGAGACAGAACAGTACAAGTGTGTATGTGTGTGTGTGTGTGTTTGCAAGTTGCAAGTGCAAAGTGATTGTAAAATGTAAAATGTAAAATGTAAAATGAATGTATGTGGATAAAATGTTTACTGCATGTAAGGGGAATGTGTTTATTTCAATGTCATGTTACATAATGTGTGTGTGTGTGTGTGTGTGTGTGTGTGTGTGTGTGTGTGTGTGTGTGTGTTGCAGGCTGGGGACAAACACTACCACCCAACATGTGCCCGGTGTGCCCGCTGTGAACAGATGTTCGGGGAGGGAGAGGAGATGTACCTGCAAGGTCAAATACACTCCATTTCTCTTTCTCTCTCTCTCTCTCTCTCTCTCTTGCCTCTGCCTCTCTGTCTGAAGTGTTGTGACAACTACCATATTTCATTATGAGAAATGAGCTGCCACTGGCTGTAAACCTTCAGTATCACCGTAGCGCCACTGCCACACTCTTTGTAATGCAGGGTTGTACATTTTGTGATAAAATATTGTATCTGGAGCTGCTGTCTACGTCCACTGAAGCCCAAGAGAGGTGTAGGATATTGTCAATTTCTGTCTAGACCAAACATGTGTGGATTTCTACCGCCTTTTCTCTCAACTCAGGCCACAAATGTCAATACAGGTGACTAAGAAGCAAGACTGTGTCTGTCCTCTTTAGTGATTTCCACGTCAGTTGAAATTGGTTGGCTCTTTTCATTTTGAAGAAGGTGAAAAATCCTCTGAGATGCTGTGGTCAACCTGGCGTGTCACAGGCCAACGAGTGGAAAAAACGTGGTTGGCACACTGACCTGTGCATCAGGGGAAACAGGTCACACCACCCTCCTGTTGCCCAGGAGTGCCAACTCTCGCACTTTCACTCACTCACACCTGACGGCCATGCCATGCTAACAGCAGGGGCTTGCCACCTCGCCACGTTGTCATTATCGTCAGTTTTCACACTGACATTACGCCAGGGCGGAGAACTGTACCCGCCTCTGCTTACTGACCTTGGCGCGATAGAGGGAGTAAAATTAGACAGCCATTTTCACCAGGCCTGCTTGATGTTTCGCAAACAGCAGCCTTAGAGAAAAGGATGCAATCGATCCTCTGTGCACGTGTGTAAACGTTCCGGTTTCTCAGAAGGTAGAGCAAGATCATGGCAAAGTTAATGATGGGAAAGAGATAGGTTTAAAAGATGAGTCTCGTTTTTTTTTCCAAACGTATCAGCCGCCATCACATCTGTTTCAACCAGTCCCATTGGCTATAGTGGAAACGTATCGCTTCAGCAGACGCTACGCGAATGGAACGCTTCAGTTACGCGCCCAGTGTAGCCTTGCTGTTAGTCGCCTATCAGGAGAGGTTCTGTGAAACCCATTGCTGGTTTGTTAGGTTGACGTCATTATTTGGTGCACTGTGATGATTAAAGAGAGGGAAGGGAACACACTGACACATCTGATAAGTCAGATGTAGGCGTGCTAAGCATGCTAAAGTGCTCTAGCTACGCTATTGGACAGAGTGACCACCATTCATCAAGGTAATTGTGGTCACTTACCTGAATCCAATTGTGGTTTCCACATCACACCGCCATGATTCACCAGCTTACCCTGTCTAAATTTCACACCTACTGCCTCATGCCTGTATAGTCATTCCTCAACCAAATCATTCCTCAACCAAATCAGAAAATACCAGCCAAATAAATTGTGGTCCTCATTCACATCCCAAAAGTCTGTTCTATTATACACCGCCCTGTGTTAACGATCTAATTGTGCGTCATAGGGATAAATGTCCGCCATTGCACAGCTTCTCCCCTTTACAATTAACTAGACGTGATCAATGGATGGTGGGTGTGTGAGGGGCCCCTGGCAGAGCTGTTGGGCCCTGAGGGCCAGTGTGAGGTGAATGAATGGAGACACACAGGCCCTCAGTGTGCTGAATGGGCGCCCAGAGATTAATCAGGCCGGCTGCTGTACCCGCCCTGCTAATTTAATGCTGTCTGAATGGGGGAGGCTTTAAAAGCCTGGAGCCTGCAGTGGCCCTCTCTCTCTCCCTCTCTCCCTCTCTCCCTCTCTCTCTCTCTCTCTCTCTCTTTCTCCCTCCGGGTGATTTACCTCGGCAGTCATCGGCCCGCACCTCATATCCGCCTGCGATTTACAGCCTGTGGAGAGGGGCTGTGGAGGTCTGGGACGGTTATTACGCATGCAGGAGTACACACACACACACACACACACACACTCATATACACACACACACATTGATGCACACACATATGCACAAACACTTATGCATAGTGCGTTCACGCATCTACACAATTACATGCACACACACACACACACACACACACACACACACACACACATGCAGGAAGCTCGTCAGAGAATGAAATGTGCTTGCTGACTCACCCCAGCGGTCAGTTCCAGTGGAAATAAGTCATTATTAGTGCACTGCACTTTGGGCTTTTATGTCGTCTGTAATAGCAGTCATTTGATGATTCACATTCATTTAATAATGAAGGAGATTACTTTTGTGGACTTAACCCTAAATCAAGATTAGGAACTGTTTTATGACATTGCCTCACTTATTTATTTTCTCTCTCTCTCTCTCTCTCTCTCTTTCACTCTTTCTCTTTTTCTTTCTCTCTCAGGTTCTAACATTTGGCATCCACCCTGCAGACAGGCTGCTCGGATAGAGGAGAAGAGTAAGGTATGAGTGTCCCAATAAACGAGAACATGAAGCAACAACAGCAACAGCAACTCTATTACTCTCTCCACACTCTCCATCCCAACACTGAAACCTTTTTGAGAGAGACTGGTATAACTAGGGCCAGTCCCCTAAAGCGCCATATATAGACCTACAGTAAATCACCTGATTTACAGTAGTCAGCTCCCTTGTTCACGGTATATAGGGCAAGGCCATCTCCCATTGTAATTCACCTCTTCCTCCCAGAAGCAGGTCCGGATACAACTCAATGACCTTCCCATACAGGTTTGTGATATGCAGCCCAACCCCCCCCCCCCCCTTCTCCCAGCCCCTGTCAAAGCATCAAACCCACCCTCCCCTCCCCCCAACTCAACTCGCTGTGCATGATATCTCTCATTTACTTCAGCGTGCTTCCAGCTTGGTAGAAGCTGCTTCACTGGACCTGCACAGAAACAAAATGGCCGACTCCTCTTGTCTGTCAGTCTGATCTTAACGATCAGGCGAGAAGAGACTATACTGTGTGCGATGCACTGACTGCACTCACGTGATGCTGTGTGGGATTTGTAGTTCACTAGGGTTGTGGTTTTGGGCCTACTTTTTGCAGTGCTTCTTACTAATAGGCCAACTTTGTGTTCTTCATAAAAGTGTGCCAGGCGTTCACTGAGTGTAAAATCACAATGCATTGAATGATTCTCTCTTTCTCTCTCTCTCTCTCTCTCTCTCTCTCTCTCTCTCTCTCTCTGTCTCTCTCTGTCTCTCTCTCTTGCTCGCTCTCTCTCAATTCAATCTAGGTCAGAGTTGCTTTATTAACATAGCTGTGTACTGTATATACACAGTTGCCACAGCCAGTATCCAAAACCATTAACAACAATTTGACATTGACAGCAAGAACATCAGCAGTTGCTATGTGAAAACATACAATAATGTGACAGCAAGAAACAAATGCACCCACGTCCACATACAGACACACTATCACTCTACTTTCATATCTTCTCCTTTGCCCCTCCCTTCCTAACGCTATCTCCCCCCTCTCTCTCTCTGTTGCCCAGGTTACCAGGACCTCCTCTGAAAGCATCACCTCAGCACCAGCCTCCAGCACATCGGGATCCCCCAGTCGAGTCATCTATGTACGTTGGCCGAGTTCCCATGTTCAAAGCCTACAGTAGTTTTACAGCACTGATGGGATACTGATGGGAAATGTCACTGGGCATGATTTTTGTCACTGACGTTAACTGTGTTAGCTGTAGCGTGGTTAGCATGTTTAAAGTTTCTGCTCTGTATTGATCTGTCTACAGAATAAGCTTTCATCAGCAGGGGGCAGCATCACATAGCAGTAAAACACTTATCCATAGTTGAAGTTTAAGCTGTATCTATCTATCTATCTGTCTGTTTATCTATCCATATCTATCTATCTACCTGTCTACCTATCTGCCTATCTACTTATTTATCTATTTTTCTATCTGTCATCATAACCATCATCTATGTCTCCTTCCTTTCTCTGTGATTTAGGCAAAGCTTGGTGAGGAACTCCTAGACTACAAGGACCTTGCTGCTCTTCCCAAAACAAAAGCGATCTACAACATTGACCGACCAGACATGCTGTCCTACTCCCCCTACATCAGCTACCCAGCGGACGAGAGAGTCTACGGAGAGGTCAGTACCGACCCACAGACACCGCAGGACTCTGTCAGGACATGTTGGACTCACCTCACCAGGAGGACGGACCAAAGTCCAACTGAAACCCACCATCCCTCCTGCTAAACAGTGAACGGGAGCTGCACTTTTGGCCTCTGTCCCTCTTCCTCCCCCCTCTGGACACCCTCCCTTATTCCATCAAACACTCATTTTCAAAACCATCTCCATTCAAAACTGCTCATACTGTATCATGCACTGTGCACTGTGTACTAACTGCCATCAGTCCCTGCCATGTTACCACTGTTGACTAGCCATAGCATCCACATTCATGTGAGGCCGGTTTAGCATGAGATCATGTTATCACTCATCTGCTCTCTCCCCCTCTCTTGTTTGCAGTCACCCCAGTTGCTATCCCCTACTCCAACAGAGGTAAAAGTGACCGGGTGGAGGGCTCTCTGTTGACACAACGTTGTAGATATGTTTCTCAGGATATATATTTCTCTTCAGCCTTTTCTCTTTTTTTGGGGGGGGTGGGGGGAGGGGTGGGGCAACACAATCATAGTGACTGGGTTGCAGAAATGTTCCAGAAACATTGTTGGGATGTTTGTATGTTGAGGAAATGTTGTGGCGTGATGCTAATGTTTCAGAAACATTGTTGTGCTGTAGTTGTTATGGGTTTTTCTGTGGTGGTGTCTGGTGTCAAACGTCCAAATGTGAATGCATGTTTTCTGTCAGTAATCAACCATCATGATTGATTACTTCCGTTCAGTGTCAATAGTTGTGAACTCTAACAAATAGTCTTTTTGTATTGTGTCTCTGTGCAACTGTGGAATCCAACACTGTTTGACTGTGTGTGTGTGTGTCTGTCTGTGAGAGTCTTTCTGTGAGCTGCTGATAACATGAGTCTCTGTGTTCACTTGTCTAGGGAGAAGGAGAGAAATCGCCCCGTCAAAGAAGGCCCTCGAGCCCCAGCTCCAACAGCTCTCTGGGTGGATACGGACGCTATACTCCTTCTCGTTCACCCCAAAACTACAGCAGGGCAGGTAGGCACTCTCCTAGGTGCTGTGTCTCTCAACAATGTGATTGTTTTTCAGGAAATGTTTCTAGGAAAACAACGCACTAGTCTTGATTTCCGTTCCTTTACCAATTCTATTTCTTTTCTATACTTGTTATTGTTTACAATTCCACGTTGTTTAAATGTTGTCCAAATAGAGTATGTCTATAAATGTTCATATATAAATATCTCTATATATATATGTGCATGTTTTACAGATATTTACATGCACATTTATATATTTTCTGTGCATATCCTTTGGTTCAATCTGCCTGTAGTTTCCTAAATTGCACTATCCTTCCCCCATACCCCTGTTATTGTGGGGCCCATGGCAGAACTTTACTCGGGGGCCCAGTACAATGCCCAGGCGGGGAACTCCAGCTCCCTGCCCTATAACGGAGCAGTCAGGTATGCCAGTGGTGGCGCTAGGGATTCCTCCTCGCTGCCCCTGCACTGCTCTGGGGCGGGCAAACAAGGAGGGCCGTTTGGGAGTGGTGGGACCACCCTCCCCCTTAACCCCACCACCCTGGCCATGCTTCAGCAGCACAACTACATCCCTTACTTCAGAGGTACCGTCTCAGGTCAAAAAAAACGACCCGAGCCTGGGCCCTGTCCCAATACAAGCCAGGGTTGCATAGAACCCTCACTGATGCATGGACCTGCAAGATATGCTCTGCAGAAGCGTTTATTGTAGTCAACCTGTCAGTGATACTGAACTTGATTTAAAGGCAGGTTCCACGGTAGTTTCAGATTGGGACAGGGTCCAGGTGTGTGCAGCTTGTGCTGGTGTGTGGGTTGTTGTGAGGAGGCCAGAATCCTCCTATGCATCGAGTGAATAGCATGTACACCAACAAAGACTAATGGCCTACAATAGTGAACTGCCTGAACTGTGGTTGTGCCGTGTGTTTCATCAGTGAGAGAAAGCTTATGTTCACAAAATTCAGCAAATGAAGAATGTATGTGTATTTGGAAAGTAAATAAAAATGTGAGTGAATTTGGATGCAAGCTCTTATAAATGATGTGCTGGATGGTTGTGCTGGCATTTGGGCTTGATTATCAGTGGCGAGGTTTCAAAGCAATGTCATTTCCTCTACAACACCCTCTCTGTAACGGAAAGTAAGCAGAATCCAAAAACTATATGACCGAAAGCAGTAGGATGAGGTCAGTTCCTCCAGTCATCAGCCAATCTTTCAATGCTTTCACTGAGTCTGGTTAAAGGTTATCGCAACGTGTAAGCATGCCATTCCAGGGGGATCAGACATCATTAGGAATGTTGGGATTATCTAATGGTGTTCTGGTGTAATGGTGGGATTCAGTTCTCCATTCTCCTTTCCCCCTCTCTGCCTGGTCGTGAACTTCCTGCCTGTTCTTCATTCCTTACTTCCCCCCCTAGGACTGACTCAGGATCCAATCCTTGAAATTAAGCCTAGGACATCCTTACACCTCAATTTACCACCTTACGGTAAAATTTCCTTCAGGGACCCCACAGGTCTCTCCTCCTCCTCTCTCCCTCCCTGTGTCCAGTGTCTACTCCTTCCCATGTGCTCCTCTTGATCAGTGTTCTAGTCCTGTTTGGTAATTGGTGTGCATCAAGGCTTCATGTTCGGCCATCAAGTTTGTCCACATTTCTTTCACTTTTCTTGGGTCTTTGGCTTTTTTTTCTGTGGCGGGTTTATGTCTTTGTTTTGTTACTAAAATGTTTTGTTGCATGGGTTATATTTTGGTCAGTACTCTCATCAAGACAATAGGACATTTGTGGATTTACAGAATCATTAAGAGTAACCATTAACAAAAGTCAATATTCTGTCAGTGGTGTGTGTTGTCTGGTGGTGGGTACATAACACTGACCTTGTTAACCTGTATCGACCCATACTTTGACTTGCCTCAGATGTCTGTTCTCATGTTCTGGTGTCGTCCTCAATATTAGTATTGGATGTATTTTGTGTTTTTGCATGACCTGATGAATTATAGTTTCTGGGTCATTGAAGGGAGTGGTTTCCAGTCAGGGTTATGGTCTGCTGGCTCTGTCAGGGCCTCCCCGCCGCCGGTTATCTGTGGACAGAAGGGAAAAAGGGGCTGCCTGAATAAGTTGTCTTCCCACTGAATAGCAAGGATAAGAAAAAGCCATCACTCAGCCGAGATCCTGCAAAGCCACGGCAGTAATGTTAGCCAAACCACAGGGACAAACACTGATATCTATCCACAAGCTCAGGGCTCTCAAGGAGATTTACTGAGGTCTTATCCACAGGCACGCATTGATACACACACACACACACACACACACACACACACACACACACACACACACACACACACACATACACACAGGCACACACACACAGGCACACACAAACAGGTTTCAGGTTATTGGCTAGCAATGGCTCATGTGTCTGTGAGTCACTGGCAGACCATAATTGTCGTCAGAGGAAAGCGTCAGTATTGGGCTGATAATGTTTAACCTCCCATATGGGAGTCAAATAAGGAGGGGGGAGGAGAGAGGTAAAGAAAGAGAGAGAGAAAGACCAAAAGAAGACGAGCAAGTGAGAGAAAGACTCCGACAGCAAGAGGGAGAGAGTGGAATAGCAGAT
Organism: Sardina pilchardus; assembly: GCF_963854185.1. Classification (NCBI taxonomy): domain Eukaryota; kingdom Metazoa; phylum Chordata; class Actinopteri; order Clupeiformes; family Clupeidae; genus Sardina; species Sardina pilchardus. The sequence goes on along the minus strand of NC_085009.1, from coordinate 9,520,504 downwards.
GAAAGCCAAAAAGGGAAGGCAAAGTGCAAGGAACAGATTAGTGTTAGCAGGCTTATCCATGTCGTGATTCACTTTTTAATCTTCATAAAAACAAAATGAGCAGATGGAAATAGAACGCTTCCACGAGTAGATTACAGAACTTGGTAACAAAGCCGTAATTAGTTGGTTTGGTGTTGCCAAGAAGACACCCCAGCCCTTTGGTTTCGGTCCCACTCCACACCGTGCTTCACCAGATCCCAATGCACCGTGAAAAAGTGTTTTGTATGTTCTTCAATTAGCCCTCCTTAGATCGCACTCTCCACTGCATGTGAGTTTACTCAACTGATTATCAGTGCGGTTTGGTTGTTGTCTTATGCACACTCCACGGCAGTGGAAAAGAACGGCTCCAAGCCACGGTGATGATTACAGTGAGTGGAGACGCCTCGTGCGTTAACACAACACTGCTTAAATGGCTATCACTGCCTGGCCGACAATGGCACGGCAAAAAGTGCTTAGTGGGAAAGCGTCAAACAAAGAGAACGGGGGGAAGTGGAAAGAAAAGGAATGATGGACAGAGAGAGAGAGAGAGAAAGAGAGAGAACAATCACATGGATTCAGGGCACCATAAAAAGGTTGCCATGTAGCTCTGCCTCAACTCCAACTCCAACATAGAGACACAGAAAGATAGACAGAGACACACACACAGAAACAGAGATATAGCAACAATATGGAATGCTAGAGAGAGAAATCCCCTTCAACAGTCAATGAGACTCAATGCATCTCCCAGTACTCCCAGTAGTACAGAAAGCATCAGCGATGCATAACGGATGTTTAAGACAAGCATTTTTAATATTGCGCTGATTCTGTTAGTCGTCAGCCTCCTGCCAGTCTTAAAAGGTGGCAGATGGAGGTGATCGTCTTTAAGTGCACCGTGGCAGAGGTGCCAGGGGAGGGATGCTATTGGGGTAGTCCTCTCTGACAGCCCCCTTCCTCCCCCAGGTCAGTCTGCTGTGACCTCAGTCCCCCCCCCCCCCCCCCTCCTCTTCCCCCCCCCACCCTACCCCTAAGACAAACAGCTGACTGGGGCCCAGGCGGTGATTTGTGAGAGCTCAGGGTTTGGGGGTTTGTGGTACCAGCAGCCAGCTTCAGCTCCAGATGTGTGCGCGGTGTGTGTGTGTGTGTGTGTGTGTGTGTGTGTGTGTGTGTGTGTGTGTGTGTGTGTGTGTGTGTGTGTGTGTGTGTGTGTGTGTGTGTGTGTGTGTGTGTGTGTGTGTGTAAGGGAGTTTCCCCACTTGTGATGATGTGAGGCTTGCACTAACTGCACTTCTTTCTGTGTGTGTGTGTCTGTGTGTGTGCATATGTGTGGTGTATGTGTGTTATATTGCACTTGTGCGTATGTGTGTGAGACAGAGAGAGAGCGAGAGAGAGAGTGAGACAGAGAGAAAGTTTGATAAAGTATGTTTCTCTGGAACATTTGGTACTGTGTGTGTCTGTGTGCATGCACTGCATGTACGTGTGGTGTGTGTAAGAGTGTGTGTGTGTGTGTGTGTGTGTGTGTGTCATGAATGACTTCATGATCTTAACTACAGCTTTGCTCAGCGTTTTGTTCCTCACACAAAGGGAAGAGGAATGAGGACTCTTACTGAAGTAATAACCTCTCTCTCCCTCCCTCTCTTTCTCTCCCTCTCTGTCTCTGCCTTTCTCTCTCTCACTCTCTCTTTCTCTGTCTCTCTCTCTCTCTCTTTCTCTCTCTCTGTCTCTGCCTTTCTCTCTCTCTCGCTCTTTCTCTGTCTCTCTCTCTCGGCCTCTCTCTCTCTCGTTCTGTCTCTGCCTTTCTCTCTCTCTCTCTCTCTCTCTCTCTCTCTCTCTCTCTCTTCCTCTGTCTCTCTCTGTCTCTGTCTTTCTCTCCCTCCATTAAGACCCTTTGTGTAGAGAGTTCTAAGTGCTGGCCCCGTAAGGTGCCAGTGATTTCATTCTCCCAGCCTGTTTGCGACTCCAGCGCATTGGCCCAACAACAGCTTGTGGCCATTAGAATAGAATGCCCCCCAGCACGCACGCACGCACACCAGTGTCACCGAAAACCCACACATGGTCCGCAGGACAGGCCCGGGCCCCGGCGAAAAAACCCCCAAAAAACCCACCAGGCTATCTTTTTACAACCACATGGACGCCGGCTCGCAAAAAGCACGCGAGTGTGACGGAACGAGAGCGGGCTCATCCTCGACACCTCGTAAAAAAATGTTTTCGGAGCGTCCCGATGACTTTTGTCAACCATGTCGCAAACACGCTGGGCCATGAGGTCTGGACTGATTTAATGCTTTTTGTGGATGTGATTTGCAGCCTAACTTGCCTCTCTCCTGCTCCTCTCTCTCTCTCTCTCTCTCTCTTCTCTCCCCCCTACCATATCTCCCCGTTCGTGCTCTTATTTTGGCACGCACTCCACCCTTCCCCCCCCCCTCACCTCCACCCCTGCCCTTCTCCTTGCGTTCTGGAGGTAGTGAAAGTGGTCGGAGTACCCCGAGTCTGTCCACCTACTCGGACGGGAAGTCCCCCTCGTCCACGTACGTTGCGGCGCCCCGCCACTTCCACATCCCAGGTAGGCCCCATCGCCACGGCGACGCCGGCTCCGACGACTGTGACCTCAGGCTCGTGCTTGTGGTCTCTCACATGCTGACCTCCTGACTACATCTCCTCTTCTTTTTCTTCTCTCTCTCTCTATCTCTCTCTTTCCATGTGGCCTTGTAATGCCTATATAGGTAATCCTCCACAACTGCAGTGGGAGTCTTTCTGTCCTCATTCTGTCTCTTCTCTCTCTCTTTCTCTCTCTCTCTCTCTCTCTCTCCTTCACTCTGTCTCTCTCTCTTTCTTCCTCTCTCTTCTCTTCTTGCTCATTTCTTCCTCTATGTTAAATACAGTCTACAGTATGTTCAGTTTCTTCTCTCTTCTCCCTGATCTCTTTCTCTTTACACACACACACACACACACACACACACACACACACACACATGAATAAGTATCTGTATCTCCTGCATGTAGTCTGTCTGACTGAATCTTTAATCTGTTTGAAGAAACATGTCTGCATCAGTATCTCAGTCAGGTGTATGTGAATGCTCCCCTCTTCATATTCCACGGTCACACACACACATACACACACACACACACACACACACACACACACACACAGCCATCCATGCCGCATAAAGACATCTCCAGGCCTGCGCCACAGCTGTCACGGTGACTTGATGACAGGGCCGTGGTGAAGCGCTCGCCTTCCGCCCAAACACCCTGGACACTGCGCGGCGGTCGGACGCAGGGCGGACGATAATTGGTGCTGAAATGTTACATTCACAGCTCGATGGCTTCGGCCTCTAGGGCCTAGAAAGCAACTCGCACGTTTTTTTTTGTTTGGTTTTTTTTTTTTCCGGGGGTGTCCTCAGAGAACAATACTGCTGCGCGCTCGCAAACCCGACCCCCCCGTGTGTTGGTCTCAGTTGAAAAGAACCCCAAACAATCATTGATGTAATATGTTTTCTAACCCCATTGTATTTATCGTATTTTTTTTTTAAACAACTTTTTTATGAAGTCAGTTGTTTCCAGGGCTGGCAGTCCCTAAAACAGTGAGAAAATGACTCACATGTGTGTGTTAAATGTGTCATTCCCTCTTAAAGAAAAAAAAAGAGATAAACGTTGGGAAAGCCTGAATGTAAGGCAGAGATCTATCTAAGCATTTCAGCTCAATTAAATCAAACACACTTGCGACACACATACTGCACTCATTAGCTACAGTGAGGCAATGTTTCTTTACTTCGTCTGCGTCCTCGTTTAATCGCTGAAGTCCCCCAGGGCGAGTTTATGTGGCTGATTATGTTTATATTATTTGTTCGAAGTTGTAATCAAAGTAGATTTTAATTGGGGGAGTTCTTTGTGAAGTCTGTAATTACTAAATAGTCTCTCTGAGGACCAAATTATGAATTTTCTGCGTGGACCGCTAATTTTTTTTATTTCAATTTTTTTCAAGATCACGATTGAAGTTGCAGCAACCCACACTTGTTTGCGGTCCCTGTTGTACAAAATGATCGGCTAGGTGTATAAGCTCTATGGCACCAAATTATAGTCCTTAATAATCCTTACTTTGTCACTGGCTTGGAATGAAAGGCTTTGTGGAGGGGAAGCCATATTGGTTCTGTAGACATGAAACATCAAATGTTACACTGTTTGTCAGTAAGCCATTCTACTCTCCCTTTAGTTGTGTTATAAGTCTGTATAGGAACATCTCATTGCATTCTGAAAGTGATGAGCTGAAATTCTCATTATTGATGACGGGGAAGATGACGATGACGAGGATGAAGATTCATGTCTCTCTATTTGTCATTGTGTGAATAAATCTCCGCTCTCCCTGGTTTTGGACTTCCATCCTCCAATAACAGCTAACTCATGCTTTGTTCTTCATTTTCTTGTTTTTCTTTCCATTTCTCTTCTCTATCATCTTTGCTTCAATCATGCCTTCTCTCTCTCTCTCTTTCTCTCTATCTCTCGCTTTCTCTCTCTTTCTTGTCCTCGTTTGCTTTTCTCTCTCCTTCTCTATCCTCCCATCTTTAGAGACTAAGGTCAAAGATAATATCTATAGAAAGCCCCCTATCTACAAACAGCATGGTACAGTCTGTTCTCCTCCTTTTAAGTCCACCTCAGCACGTTGTGTTGCATGTCGCCTGTCGCCATGGTGTCTGGTGACCTTTGAACCATCCTCCTAAAGTATGTTTCCACCGCAGGTCAACACACAGTAGTGCTTGTCTTCCTAATGGCTTCTTCTCCATGGTGTTGCTCAAAGGCAAATTGGTATTAATTCCAAACCTAGGCCTCCCTTTAGTTGTGACTGTCAATGGGAAACATTCAGAAGGCATTTTGGGATCATTCTGATCAGACCCAGGTTTTTCAGAACACTGAGGTTCTTACTGTAGCGTTGCATGGACTCTCTTGGAATAATTGAATGGGTTTCATTTTGAAGAACCTAAAAAAAAAATCTACCCGCTAAACTGAAAAGTTCCACATGCTGGCGATTTCGATTTCGCCTACTTCTAACCAGTGTTTGGATCATGTCATTAGCCATGATGTTGAGCCCTGCAAGCCCTGATGTGGAAACCCCCCCTCCCCTCCCCCATGTTTGTTTTTCCCCCCTTTCCCTCCTTTCTTTTCATCTTATTCCCTCCATCCATTGGTGTCTGTCAGCAACGTGTCCATCTCAACCCCTGCAACCCATAACAGCACATCTGTCCTCAGTAACGCCTTTGGAATGCCACTTGGTGGTGATGTCATCTGATGTCAACCCATTTCTGTTTCAGGAATCGTGTGTTTTCTTTGTGCGTGTGTGTGTGTGTGTGTGTGTGCACACTGGTATGCCACCCCTTGCGTGCCCCTTGTGATTGGTTGGGGATGCGAATCGCTCGGCGTTGTTTTTGTGTTCCTTGTTGCGTGTGTATTGTGTTGTGTTGCTTATGAAACCGACTGACCTTGTTTGGGTGTCCTCACTTGTTCCACTTGTTGTGTTTTTTTTTGTGTGTTT
>NC_085009.1:9497465-9502465 GCF_963854185.1 Sardina pilchardus | reverse complement strand
TACTTTTCTCTCTGATAAGGAGATGAAGGGTATGTATATACATGTTAGTCTGGTATGCAACTGTAAGCATCCAGAGGCACAAGGCCGAGAACCTGTGCAGTTGGTTATATCGTATCAGTCATCTCTCTGCATCACTCCTGGGGTAAAATTACTGAATGATTGTATCACCAACTTCATTATCCCAGTGGATTGCGCTGAGTTTTAGTTCACGTGTGTGTGTGTGTGTGTGTGTGTGTGTATGTGTGTGTGTGTGTGTGTGTGTGTGTGTGTGTGTGTGTGTGTGTGTGTGTGTGTGTCTGTGTGTCTGTGTGTCTGTGTGTCTGTGTGTCTGTGTGTCTGTGTGTGTGTGTGTGTCTGTGTGTCTGTGTGTGTGTGTGTGTGTGTGTCTGTGCATGCTTCTCTATTAAAGTTCTGGCTAGAAAAGCTGGGTATGTTTTTGTTATGAGACATTTAACTGAAATGCCTGCACACACGGCATACACTGTTGTAAGTCCCAAATTCTCATATCAATACACCTATTATGGAGACGTATTGGCAATGCCCCCTGCCCTCTTTAACTGCGCTAACTAGCCATGTAAGATATCTGTTCTTTCCCAGCTTGTGTCCTGGTTTGAAACCAAATTAGGCAGTTTGAACTGTTTTTTTTTTATACCTTGTAAAAACACGTGTCCTGCTTTGCCAATAGTGGACTTGTCTATATATGTATGTCATGCATATGTGTATGCCAAATCAAACATCGAGAGAACAAGTTCTTCGAAGAGCTGTGGAAGTGACATATCAGATGAAATCTGAGGGTAACTCTGCAGGCTGTTTCAACATTGTAAGACAGGTGTGTGTGTGTGTGTGTGTGTGTGTGTGTGTGTGTGTGTGGTGGTGGGGGGGGGGGGGGGGGGGGTAGGGAGATATAGAGGGAGAGGTATATCATTGTTATAATATTATTAGAGCGTTATTAAAATGGAGGGGGAATCCAGTTGCATAGTGTGAGAAAGGCCTTCCTGCATACAGGCGTCATGGTGGGTTGCTTGTGTGGACTGTATTAGTCTTATTTGAACAGCTGTGGAAACAGGGGTGTGCGTGTGTGTGTGTGTGTATGTGTGTGTGTGTGTGTGAGTGCTTGAGAGTGGGAGAAAACTGATGTTTTTGTCCAATTTTATATTTGTGTGTGTGTGTGTGTGTGTGTGTGTGTGTGTTTTAAGCAACGCAGGGCCACAGTTACAGACTCAGCTCCCCTGTTGCTGACCACAGATCAGCCCAGATAAGCCGACCTCCGAGTGCAGGAAACACCAGAGCTGTTGCCCAACTAGGTTTCCTTTTATCCCTTTAACAAACACAGCTTCCACCCACACACACACACACACACACACACACACACACACACACACACACATACAGTATAGATGAAGACTCATTCACATCATACACATCTGCAGACTCATTCACACACACACTCACAGGCCTACAAATACACAGGAGCATACACCAAGACCACTTGCCTGAGGAATAATAATAAAAAATCTGTTGTAATCGGTTTTATTTTCAGTTCACTTACCCTCCGGTCATCCCCTTGTAAATGTGTTTCATGTCAAAACTGTACCATTGCACCACAGGATATTTATTTTTGTTTTACTTGTCAGCGACTGAAAAATAAACAAACAAGCTCAAGTCAAGTGGTCTTTGTGACAGGGTTCGGAATTGGCAGGGTTTGCTTGTAAGTGAAGGCAGCAAGCCAGACCACACATATAAGACATAATAACCAACAAAAATGTAAGAATGCAATGTGTTTTGTGTCTTTGGAATGGCTCTGTTTTACCAAATACATTTTTTTTTTAAATTTTATTTAATGTTCTAATATATAAATATTTTTTTCTTTCTTTTACAAATGCGTCTTTGTGTTGCAACAGACACTTCGAATGATATACAGTTACTAGTGCTTAACAAATCTGAATTGCCATTGACTACAGTTATAACAATATTTTTCACTGTGTTGAGTTGTGTATGCAAACTAACAACTGTGTTCCCTACAGGATGCAACTCTTGGTCAGTGCTGTGATTTGATGTGACTCGCTCGCCAGAAATTATAAATATGACTATAAAGGGTTAACATATAATGCTGTTACTAAAAAGCCTTTTCATGGGCTATCAATTCCTTCCTTTATTCGCTTCGCTGGTTTGCAATAAATACTGATGTCCATCTTTAAATAAATGTTTCATTCAATTATGTTTGTTGTCCCAGTTTTGTTCTTATCTAGCACCTACACTACTCTTTTAGACTGAAAATAAACATTGAATGAGACAACACAGGAAATTGGATTTTGTAGTGTCTTAAGGCAAACACTTTGTTTGATCTTGTCTGTACTGTAATTACATAAAAACAGGCAATCAGACGAGACCATCTATGAATTTGCAACTCCCTTGGAAGTTCAGGAGGGTTTTCCTTATGCTCCAGGCATCCTGACATATTCTGAGCCCGCCCTCCACCGCGTACCATTGGCTTATGGCTAGTCACAACAATTGGCTGATAGGCTAATCTCATTGTCAGTCTCGGCTGCGTTTGACAGCTTGCCTGCCTGAGCGTGGTGGTCCACAGATAGGACCGCTCGGACAGAGAACCAAGCCCCCGAATACAAGGGAACTCTATTGTCACTGAGCGGACGATTTTAGGCGTTGGGTTCACACACCCTGGATGAAGCCCGAATGGAGATGAACAAAAAAGGTAGGCTTCAAAATCTTATTTTATTAAGCCGGACATTTGTCACAAACAAACAAACTTTAGCGTCGTACGAGTTTAATTGTACTTTGCAGCGTTGCAAACTATGACCTTTACACTGTGTGGAGAACAATAGTTAATCTTTTCAAGGTGTCAGTATAGTGTTACGTTTGACCATTATGCTTCAGAGTCAACCGACAAGAAGGAATAAGAAAATGATGCTCATTGTTCTTCAGGATGCTCTATTGTTCTTTACATTGTTCTCAATAAGGACATTTAGACGGCATCATTTACAACACTGAAATGTTTGTGTTAATAATAAACCATGCCATGTTGGTCGCTACAGCTTTGTGTTTGGATACGTAACGTACCCCATATGAGCGCACAAAAGAAACCACGAGGAAGCCGTGATTAATAGATTCTAACTGGCTAGATGATGATCTCAGGCCCTCGTGGGGGGAGTACCAGAAGGAGGGAGGAGGGGGCGGGGAGCTCTGTCTGCGCGCGACTCCACCGATTGCTCGCGGCAGCAGCAACAGCAGCAGGAGTCTCGTGGTGCAACACCCGGTGGGATCAGCTGGCGTCCTGAGCAGCCGAGCCCCCCTCATGCCTCCGGATGAAAGAAGGGAGGGAGTGGCTGAGTGGGACCCCGAGAGAGGGAAGAAAGAAGGGGGTGTTGGTTGGTTCGTTGGCAGAAACGAGCCGCTCAATGATTCAGAACAAATCCAATTAATCAAATACAATGGCACGGGATGGCGCTTATTAACGGCGGACGGCTGTGAAGTTTCGGATTAGTGCATTATGTTCTTGGGGCGAATTTTAATCGGATGAAATATGACTCGTTGGTTGGCCACAGCAAACGTCCACCACAATAGAGACCCATGATACTGTCTACATGGCATATACTCACAGACCAAATATAGTTGGCTGTATCAACCTGATTTGAGGAACTGCACTATCCTAGGGAAGTGGCTCAAAGCCAAAACCATGTCTTTGTTTCAAGTGCTTTGTTTATCCTCAGATCCACCCATCAGGAGATTATGTAGTCCTGTTTGTGTTTTCCTTGTTGTACTCTTCTGCACTGAGCATGTACTACCAGTAGACTAATTTAACCAGATTAGACCTTAGAGGCCAAACTGTCCATTCAACCACAGACAATGGGGAGAGGATGGAGTTGTTGATCACCGCCATACACACACACGCACCCCTCATCCAAGAAAACACCTATTCTCTCTCACGTAGTCTCGATCCAAAATATCCCAGCGCAGCCTTTCATCCAGAGACAATACCCACCGCCTGCACTTGGCCTCAGTTGTGAGAGCTGGAGCTGGACATTTTTAACAGGCCGTTCCCTGGGCCACAGTGGGGGGAAAAATATGTTTTAAGTGGAGAGGCATAGGTGAACACTGGGCTTCAGTTCAGTCAGACAGAGCCTCCTTTGATCAATAGCCAGCACACGCTGGGCTCTCACTGGGTGGTGCCCCGTCTGTTCTAGAAGGTTCCCGCAAGGCTACTGTTGTTGGTGCTAAGAGGGTAGGCCTACTCTGCGTGGACAAAAAGGTTCCTGATAGTTTCTTAATGTTTCCTACAGTATGAGGAAAATGTGATTTTTTTTTCTGCCTGAAAATCCATTTAGAGGGGATTGCAAAGAATTGTGAGAGTTTTGTAGCCATTTCCCTCTGCCTTTGATAGAGATTTATGTTCACTAGCCTAGAGGTTCCCAGTAAAGCTGTTGAAGGTTCATCTGTGGTTACCTGAAGGCACGTGTAAAAGTTTGAACATCCACCTTTTCGGGCTAAATGTCAAACCGAGAGATTCTCTGTACCCTGCTCAGCTTGACTTGAGTATGTTTCTGATTCGTATGGTGGAGGTCATCTTGGACCTTGGACAGACCCTCCAGGTCAAGCTGTGTGTCATAGTGTCGCTAAAGAGACATTCTATTCTAGAAGATTGGATATTCTAGAGCTTTTTAACAGTTGTGTGAGTAAAACCAGAGAGTATTAAAGCGGAGCAGTAATCAAGGATCTTTGGTAAAACTTAGTAAAACTACACCACCTAACCACTGAACTGAAACTTTGAATCTGTGAAATCGCTCCCTAAAATATCAATATGTGTCCCAAGAGGATCTGTTCCTTTCTGTTGATCACTCTCACCCAAACACCCATCCAGAAGGGCAACTAAAGTTACAAATTGAGTCTTCTTCGAGACCCAGTATGCACGGAATGTCCCAGAAAGCATTTTGTTTGTGCGCCTGAGTTTCTTTTAGTGGGGAAAACCGAAGCCACTGTTTTTT
>NC_085009.1:9474965-9479965 GCF_963854185.1 Sardina pilchardus | reverse complement strand
ACATTACTATGATTACGATGACAAATGATTACGATCTCCTTCTTCCTTCCATCCATTATTTTCCACTTGTTTTTGTCTCTGTTGGAATTAGGTCAGAGATGCATGGAATGCTCCCACCTCTCTCCTCAGGGTCAAAGGTTACCACTACATTTTGCTATGATGGATGGATGGATAGATAGAGAGATAGATAAATAGATACAGTAGATAGATAGATAGATGCATGCATACATACATGCATAGATACAGAGATATATAGAAAGAATGAAAGGGAGAAAGAAGGATTTTAAAGTAATTTAAAATCACTTGCACAGCTGTATGGTTGATATTAGCTGCACCAATGCTTTGGGGTCATGATTTGCTATTCATTTCGAAATCTGCACAGCAACTTTCGTGTAACACGCACACGCACACGCACACGCACACACACACACACGCACACACACACACACACACACAGACACACACACACGCACACACACACAGACACACACACACACACAGACAGACAGACACACACACACACACACACTTTGGTATCAGTGTGTGTGTCTCCACACTGTGCTCTGTGGTTGCGGCTCAGCCATGTCTCTTGTGCAACAGCAGTGAGAGCGTGTCTCTGCTCCAGTCGAGGACGTGTTGTGTCTCCTCAGGATGGGTGGGGAACCTGCCCTGCCTTACAGAGGCTCACGGTGTCAGCCAGCGCGTCCACTCCCCCGGGATTCGCACAAATTTGTTTACGCCACAAAACTCAGTTTGAAGAAAACCGTGCGTTTCGAGTTCGACCAAATTCTGGCAAACAGATGTCAAACTCTTAAAGGGGTTGTAGAGCGGAGTTATTCCGTGGAGAAGTGTGTATCTTCTCTGAACACCCAGTGAGTGTATTTAGCCGGTGGAGATGGTTGGGGAGAGTGTGTGTGCTAACCAGATGGATCCGGATCTCATGGCTCTTACAGTCTCTGGTCCCTGGTGTGCTGTTACAGCCATTTTAAACAACCGAGTGTCCATCTTCCTCTTATGAGGTTGACGAAGGTGCATCTCGCTCGTAAAGCTTTTAGAGGAGGTTGTAAATTTGAAAGTGGTCCTCCCCCCTAGAAGTGATGGCACGGTGGAGGTCACGATTATTCCGGAAAGGTCTCTGCTTCCTGTTTTAAGGTGGCCGTACCTTTGGCGAGGTCCCACACAGTAGCAGCCTAAGGGAGGCGTACATCCTTAAAGTGAAGGCTTCGTTTCCTGTTTGTGCGTGTATTATTTGCGGGCCATTCGTTTGTGCTGTAATTCAAAAGCTCTACATCAGTAGTCTTAGGAAGCTGTAACTCAGAAGCAAAGCAAGGCTTGTTTCTAAATGTCATACAGTATATCATGCATAGGAAGCCAGTGCCATCCTTGGTACAGGGAGGGGGAAGATTTGATAAAATTTTGCCTGAATGAAAATTGAAGTAAAAAAAGAATGGATTCTGGCCAGTAGCTTGTGTCCACCATTTTTTTGGTTTGCCAAAGGAGACCATTCTTGAAGTCGGACATTGAATGCCCCGACGTGTGGCGTGTGGTCAGCCCAGCGGTCCTAATGAATGGGTGGAGCGTCCACATAGCAGCAGGACTCTTATTTTGAAAAGCTGAACTCTTAGCACCTCTGGAGGTGTCTCTGTGGTGTGCTGGAGGTTCTAATGGATTTCCCATCAGCCCGCGCTGTGACCCGCCCCCGAGACCCTCGCTCCTGAGAGAGACCTGCTTGTTGCCGCGGCGACCTGTGAGTTTATGAGAGCAGGGGTCAAAGGGTCAGGTGGGATTACACGGGTCGGAGTTGGGTTGGGGTGTCCCAGTTCGGGGAGCGCTACCTTTCAGCTCCCGTCGGGACAGAGGGGCACTGTGGGTAATTTGTGGCCGGCAGGTGAGGCTTGTCACTCTCTTGGGCCTCCGAGGATTCGCAATGGCACATCCTTCTTCTTCTCTCTTGCTCTGTCTTTCTTTTTTTATATCTTTCTTTTTTTCTCTCCCTCTCTCCTTTCCTCTCCTGTCCTCTCCTCTGCAATGCTGTCCTCCCTCTGTTCTACCCCCCCCCCCCCCCCACACACACACACAGCCCAACCCATCCCAGCCTCCTTCCCTCTGTCTCGACGGTCTGATATCGGATCTGCACAGCTCTCTTGAGGAACGCCGGGTCGGGAATGACGGACTGCCGAGCGTGAACCCCCCCATGTTTCCGCCCCGTGAGTTATGGCGTCCCTTTGGGTCAGTCCGCTCTGCCGGACCACTTCCTCACAACCCCAGAAGAGGAGCGAAGAGAGGAGCGAAGAGAGGAGCGAAGAGAGGGGAGAGGAAACTCTGTCTGGCCCTCAAGAGCAGAACGAACGAAGAAAAAAAACAATGACCCTTACTGGACGTGCGCGAGGGGACTTTTTCATCAGGATGAAAAGTGTGTGTCTGATAAGAACCGGCCAACTGCTCCACAATGCTGCTGCTCCACAACGCTGACTGACTGTGGCTAGAAACTGTCATCCCTGATGAAGTATGCAGCAAAACTCAACCGAAAAAAAACGAGTAAACGACAATCAAGAAAAGGAAAAGCAACAATAAATAAAAAAATGAAAGTGGTTTGGGTTCGGTCACAGCACACAGATGCCCATCGGCATCCTCGCACGTACAGTACGAGAGCATGACATCACTGAGGATTCTCACGGCGATGTCTGGTGATGAGCGTGACTAAGCCGTCTCTGCCACATCAGAGGACCCCACATCAGTGTATGAGTCTAGAGACATCCATAAACAGGCCTCCATGCCTCCCCCACAGCCACGACACTCTCCCAGGGAGATGAACTGAGACATGGGGAGAGCTCCTCCTTGCATGAGGTCACCCAGGCTCAGTGCAGTCTCCAATTGGGCCGACCACACTGTGTGTGTGTGTGTGTGTGTGTGTGTGTGTGTGTGTGTTTGTTTGTCTGTGTGTGTGTGTGTGTGTGTGTGTGTGTGTGCGCCCGTCTGTGCGTGTGTGTGAGAGAGAGAGAGTAAACACAACCTCCCATGAAGACCGGGGTCACAAGCGGAGTGTGTCTACATCTTCCTCACTCTCTTATTTGACTGTCACAAGCACGCTGGCACGCACGCACGCACACACACTTTTACTGTATTTAGTGCAGGGTGACTGTCTGTGGGCTCGGAGGACGGTTACTGGGACTGCGACACTCGTCTCAGAGGTCAAAGCACTTCCTGGATGAGGACTTCCTCTTCCTGTTGTCAGTCTGCTAATGAGAGGCCTCGATCTCAGCGCCGTATGTGCACAGCCGCTCTTCATAAAGCGGCAAAGTGTGTGTGTGTGTGTGTGTGTGAGAGAGAGAGGGAGAGCAGTTAAACTGTATGTTCTCTGCATGCACAGGATGAGAGCAAGATCTGCGTGTGACAGAGATGGCTTGCGTCTGTGTGTGTGTTTGTGTGTGTGTGTGTGTGTATATATATATGTGTGTGTGTGTGTGTATGTGTGTGTGTGTGTGTGTGTGTGTGTGTGTGAATGTGTGCGTGCATGTGTGTGCGTATGTGTATATTGTGTTTATGTGTGTGTGTGTGTGTGTGTGTGTGTAGCGGGGTGTGGTTTGGGGGGGTGGTGTAGATAAGTCAAGCGTGGGGGCTCCTCTTTCCCAAGCTCATACATCTTTAATGAGGCCAGATTGGGGCCTTAACTCAACTCGTCTCCACCCGCCCCACTCAATCAACCCTCACCCCCCTCATCCACACCCCCCCCCCCCCCCATACTCCACCCTCCTCTTCCTCTAGTTAATCCTGCCCCAATACCCCCCACAAATACAACACCCCCACCCCCATCCCCACTCCACCCACAGACAGCACCAGATGCATTATTTGCCTCCTGCCTACAGAGTCCAGTAACTGCCCCTCGATGGGGTGGGGGGCGAGGGGACGAAATGCCACGGCAACCACCCCCCCCCCCCCCCTCCCCAGGACAGATGGTCCAATGATGGGGGGATGAAAGAGAGGAAGGAAGGGATGGAGAAGGAGACAGAGACGGAGGAATAAAGGGGGGTCACTGGTAATGAGACGGCTGGACCCTGCTCATTATACAGCTCGTCAGAGAGGGCAGACAGGATACGGTCATTTTTGGGGGGCTGGAGGGGGTACAGTCGTGAGGTGGAATGACAAGACCAGATGGGGCGCCGCCGGAGTGGGTGATTACAGTAGGAAGAGTGGATACAGGACAGAGAGAGAGAGAGAGAGAGAGAGGGAGAGAGAGAAATAGGGAGAGAGGGAGAGATGAACAGAGATAAACTGAAACTGAAATGTTTTGGAATATGTGGATATATTGTGTCATATATATTATACTAAACATGTCATTTAGGGAGAGCATTTATTAGGTTATTATTTCAGTTCCCATCTTCCTTAGGGCCAAAGAGAGGGAGAGAGAGAAAAAGAGAGGAAGTGCAAAAGAGAGGGAGAGAGAGGGAGAGAGAGAGAGAGAGAGGAGGATTATTATTGTTATATTGTCATCTTGTGCTTTGGCAACACTGTACGTGCACTGCTATGCCAATAAAGCCGCTTTGAATTGAAACAAACTCGATTGAGAGAGCACACAGTGACCAGAACAAGACAAATAGACATGTTGCCTTTATTGAATGTGATCCCTGCGCTTGGCAAGACGCAAGGCCAGGCTTTTTTTTTAACCCAGATGTTGACTCTGACGTTCTTCCCCGGGGGAAATTGAATAGACAGCTCGACAATCCCATAGTGGAGGGCATTCCAAGATGAATGCACTCACAAAAGTGTGTTTTTGTGTGTGTTTTCGAGAAAGGAGGGGGGGGGGGGGGGGGGGGGGCAGAGAATTGAAACACATGTGAAACTCGACTCACCTTACAGTGGTGGGCTGGGCTCGAAAACAGGAATCGAGCACAAAGGCCACTCCACACACTGAGATGTAAAAGAACATGTTTATGAGACGGTCAGTATACTGGCTAGCACTGTGAAACAGAGAGCCTCAACCTGTAAATCAGATTTGTAGA
>NC_085009.1:9462465-9472465 GCF_963854185.1 Sardina pilchardus | reverse complement strand
TTTAAACAAGTCTTGGAGGGCCGATTGCTCCTGATGCTGATGCCTTCTCCAGACCGCTCGACGGTAAATTGGGAGACGCCGATCGCTCCTCGGCTGACGCAGGTTGCCAAATGGCCGGCACTTCCATGACGACACGCGCTTCCTGGCAATGTAAGGTGAATCCCAACATTATGTCCCCCTGACATCCACCGTGTAAATGCGTGCGCACACTCTCACACACACACACACACACACACACACACAGAGCGTACAATGTGAAATCCGCACACGCTCTCACATGCACCCACACACTCATCTTTACAAACACACACACACACACACACACACACACACACAGTACAGACCTGTATTTCTGGCACAGCAAAACTCAGATGGTGATAGGATCTTATCATCGAGCGAGTGTTGGAGCTGGATGAGTGCATTCGTTCCAAGATCATGGAGCGTGTGCCGAGTCCATGGTGCTCTTGTGTTTTTGACATCCCGCAACACCCCCCGCCCCTTCCCCCGTGTGTGTGTGTGTGTGTGTATTTACGTGTATGTGCATGCATGTGCGTGTGTGTGTATGTGCGTGCATGTGCGTGCATGTGTGTGTGTGTGTGTGTGTGTGTGTGTGCTTGCATTTGCATGCACGTGTGTGTGTGTGTGTACGTGTGTGTGCAGTGTGCATGCATACGTGTGTGTGTGTGTGTGTTGTTTTGTTTTTCAGAGCATTTCTGAGCGGTTACACCAATCAGCAGGCCTAATGGAGGTCTGCCGGTCAGGCCACATTAGCCTGATGTGAAGCAGCTGTGAGGCCAGCCAGGGCCCTCTCGCACTCTCATGCGGTCTCCACCCCCCGACCTCCACCCACCCTCCACCTCCCTCCTCCACCTCCACCTCCACCTCCACCTCCCTGTCACTGGCGTTGGGCTGGAGGTCTGGGGGCGTTGGATGGGCTGGTGGTGACCCCACTGTGCTGAGGTCTGAAACCACAGCGCTGCTCACTCATCACATTCATGTGGAGTGTAAACGCTACAGCATCAGCAACAGCAACGCACCAAAAACAAGAGAGAAGGCAATGCAGCACTTTCTGCTGAGTTTTTTTGTCCGTTAGGGGGGCGAGGTTTTGCGGATGTGTAATGTGTACAAATTTGTGTGGGGTGTGGGGTGTGTGTGTGTGTGTGTGTGTGTGTGTGTGTGTGTGTGTGTGTGTGTGTGTGTGTGTGTGTGTGTGTGTGTGTGTGTGTGTGTGTGTGTGTGTGTGTGTGTGTGTGTGTGTGTGTGTCTTTCTCTCTTTGTGGTGAGTCTCTCTGTGAGTATGCTTTTTAGTGTTTGGCTTGGCTCTTCGTATGGCGTCTTTCTCATTCTGACAGCTCCATGAGGAGTCTGTGGATGAGTTATAGCTTGGATGTGTGTCAGTGCATGGCACCAGAGAGAGAGAGAGAGAGAGAGAACGAGAGAGAGAAGGAGAGAGAGAAGGAGGGAGAGAGAGAGAAAGAGAGAGAGAAGGAGGGAGAGAGAGAGAAAGAGACAGGGAGAGAGGGAGGGAGGGAGGGAGAAGGAGAGTGCAGGGGGTCCTCCGCCCTGCTGAAGTCATGGGGTGAGTGCTGTTTATGGGGAACTGCTGCTCCAATGTGCTGCATGGGCCACACACATAAATCTGCGCACCATGAAAGCTGTCTTTTAGCCTCTCATTTTTGCTTAAACTCAAGTGTTCTCAAATTACAGTAAACAAAATCCACAGCCATCGCAGAGGGCATGTGTGTGTGTGTGTGTGTGTGTGTGTGTGTGTGTGTGTGTGTGTGTGTGTGTGTGTATGTGTGTGAGTGAGTGTGTGTGTGTGTGCATTTGTCTCTTCATATGAGTGTGCGTGTTTGCATGTATGAGTGAGTGTGGGTGTGTGTGTGTGTGTGTGTGTGTGTGTGCGCATTTGTCTCTTCATATGAGTGTGCGTGTTTGCATGTACAGTATATGTGTGTATGTGTGTGTGCGTGTGCATGGACTGTGGTGTGTGTGTGTGTGTGTGTGTGTGTGTGTGTGTGTGTGTGGGGGTGAAGCCAGATTGGGGGTCTACCGCTGTCTTTAATCCCGTCTGAGTTGAGACCCCCAGTCAAGTCCATATGGACATCGGCCGGAGATCCCAGATTATGCCGATCTGACAGCTTTTGGAGTCTGAGCTCCGCTCCAGGCTCCATGAAATATTCCGCCCTTTGATCCCGGGAACCGCTCAGCACGCCGCAGAGGAATCCCGGGCGCAGGTGGCACAGAATACTGCAAAGTGGGAACCCTAGGAATTCCATTGTGTTGTTTATCTTTCTTTCTCTCGATCTCTGTCTCTGCCTCTTTATCCCTCCTTCCCAAAGCTTCCCGGAGCCAAAAAAAAAAAAAAAAAAAAGTCCTGGCATGGGGTGAGCCTTCATTCTTCTCTTATCGTGTGTTTGCATCGTATCTTTGAGAAATTTGGCAGCTGTGTGGCCCTTGTTATCGTGAAGATCCATCGTCCGCGTTGAAAGAGGATGTTGTGCAGATCTGCCCCCCTCCTCTCTCTCTCAGCATATGGGGATGTGACTGATGGGATGAGGAGGGTTATATTATGTGCATACTGACTCACACCAAGCACCACAGAGGACTGGGATGTTTATTCTTGTCTTTTCTTCTTTGCATCTCATCTTTTCTTTTCCTTAAGTCTCTCTCTTTTTTTTCTCCCCTCTATACTCAACCTCCCTCATTCCCTCCCTCTCTCCCTCCTCTCTCCCTCTTTCTCTTCTCTCTTGTCTTCTGAGGTCTTTTGGAGGTGAGGTGTGTTGAACATAGGGGCTTACGGGTTTACGTCAGATGGAAAGTGGATCTTTGGGTTAGATCTCCACCAGCATTCAACACCACTCCAACACCACCCCAACACCACCCCAACACCACCCCAACACCACTCCAACACCACCCTTACACCACCCCAACATCACTCACAGGGGACACCACAGGTCCATCTCCACCCCCTGCCAAATCTCACACCCGTAGGAAAGAGCCTGGAGATGACCACGTGATCGCATGAGACGTGCTTTTCAACCATGCTTTCGTGACCTAGATGAACTTTGACCCCTAGCGTGGAAAAGGCAGGTTGTCCTCAGCCATCTTCTTTGTGGCGCTGCTACTGCTGTCAGCGTTAATGGAGTGGAGCTACCTTTATTAGGCCTCCAGGACAGACCTGTACTCTTGTTTTTCTTCTGAACAACGGATGACCCCTCCCTCCCTCTCTCTCTCTCCCTCCCTCTCTTTTTCTTTCTTCCTCTCTTCTTCTTCCATTCCCTGGAGCCCTCAGTGTCCCCCACCCTGTGCCCCCCCCC
Organism: Sardina pilchardus; assembly: GCF_963854185.1. Lineage (NCBI taxonomy): Eukaryota > Metazoa > Chordata > Actinopteri > Clupeiformes > Clupeidae > Sardina > Sardina pilchardus. The sequence goes on along the minus strand of NC_085009.1, from coordinate 9,469,145 downwards.
CCCACCTTTCGCCTGGAGCGTGAGGGGAGTCTCGTGCGAGGAGGGGGGTCAAGGGGTCGAGCGCTGTTTTGACAGGCATGCCTGGAATACCAGCGCTGGGGCTGCCAGCTTCAGCAGGCGAGAGAAACAGAACGAGAGAAAAAAAACAAGAGCTGGCTTCAGTTCTCTCTCTCTCTCTCTCTTTCTCTCTTTCTTTCACTTCTTTGTTTTAGTCTGTCACTTTTAATCTTTGTTTCTGTGTTTGGGCTTCATGCACTCCACTTATCCCTTTTGCTCTCGCTTGAGCTTTCCTCCTCAAAAATTGTCTCTCTGAGCGGATCCTCCCTGTGTGTGTGTGTTTGTGTGTGTTTGTGTGTGTGTGTGCGTGTGTGTGTGTGTGTGTGTGTGTGTGTGTGTGTGTGTGATTGTGTAAGCGTCTTCCCATCGTTCAACATTCTCACCATCATCATCACTCACCTACCATTCACCTCTCTCTCTTTCTTATTGTTTTTCTATCTATTTGACTCTCTCTCTCTCTTTCTTATTGTTTCTCTTTCTATTTCACTCTCTCTCTCTCTTTCTTATTGTTTCTCTATTTCACTCTCTCTCTCTCGTTTTTATTGTTTCTCTATCTATTTGACTCTCTCTCTCTCTGTGTCTGTGTTGTAATGTGGCTGAGAGGCTCCTCTCTCTTCCCTGGTGTCTGAGTTGGTTTTGTAACATGCGGCGTGGCGTGGCGCGTTCCCGTTCCCCTCTGACTTCCCCGATTGACACAGCTGCACAGGCTCAGTCAGCGCTGGCGAGGTGCGACCATCTCTCCGGCGAAACTCTCCGCAAGTCGTACGCCCGACTTCGCGCCGGCCGCCTCGTGGCCTAGTTTTGGCCACCAAGGGACCCCTCCATCACACGGCCTGCTCTTCGTCATCCTCCTCTTGCTCTGTGACTGAATGGCTGTATCTATTTTGTCTCTGTGGAAGGTCGGTACAAAAACATAAATCATCATAATAATGGTTGCGTGATGTAGGTCACAGAACATATTTCTGACTCTTACCCTTTCGGAAAAAAACAAACAGTATTGTGTGTGTTAACACACGTTTGTCCTACATACAGTACATTGACACATATGAATTCATCCACATACACTGTATGCATTTGATAGACTCTTCGATATAGTTTGTTGATTGTTTAGATTTAGTCATTTCTTCAGATGCTATCAGATAGTGACTTGCAAGTGAGTTACGAGGCAAGAAAATTCCGGTCTAAGGCTCACTGAAAGCGAAGTGCCGTAACTACATACATGACCTCGCCATAGATTGATATCCAGATAAAGTCCATCCTATCTCTCCATCTACCTTTCTGTTCTGCTGGAGTGCATCCTCTCTGGAGAGTATACTCTCTAGAGTACATCCTCACTGGAGTACACATTTTCTGGAATGCATCTTCTCTGGAGCACACACACTTTGGATTGCCTCCTCTCTAGAGTGCATACTTTCTAGAATGTAGACTCTAGAGTGCATCCTCTCTAGAGTGCATCCTCTAGAATGCATCCTCTCTGGAGTGTATCATCCTCTAGAATATCCTCTCTGGAGTGTACAATCTAGAATGTATCCTCTCTGGAGTGCATCCTCTCTAGAGTGCATCCTCTAGAAAATGTATCCTCTCTCTATTCCTCTGAGATGCCTAGGATGCCTGTAGGGCATACTTTCTGATGCCCTGCTGAGGGCAGCGGGGCAGGAAGCCCTGGCATGTGCCGATGGCATGGAGGAGACTCAGAGGGCTTCTGTGCTGCCGGGACAAGGCCAGTGTTGTGCTAAAAACCTCTCAGCAATGAGACTTAATTCAATCAGTGCTTTTTCTTTCCACTAGGACGTGGGTGGGTGGGTGGGTGGGGGGACGGGGCTGGCAGGGAGTGGAAGAAAAGGTTACTTGTGAGGTGTCCAGTGTTTTGGCATGGAGGAGGGGTTAGGGCTCTGTGTGTGTGTGTGTGTGTGTGTGTGTGTGTGTGAGTGAGTGTGTGTACTGTTGGGACATGTGACCGTAAGTAAAGCCGTGCCTCGTCCTGCCTCACACAACCACTTCCTCTCTCTCTCTCTCTCTCTCTCTCTCTCTCTCTCTCTCTCTCTTTCTTTCCTGCTTTTTTTGTTCTCTGTCTCCCTCTCGGTCCCCACAAGAGGTCTTGTTGCGGTTCATTCAGCGGCCCTAAGTGGATTAGTTTGATTTCAGTTTAAGGGCTTTACACTGACCTCCAATCTAGATGGGCCTCTTATTCTCCAGGGCTAGGACGCTCAGTGATGACCCTCATGCCTTATGTGTGTGTGTGTGTGTGTGTGTGTGTGTGTGTGTGTGTGTGTGTGTGTGTGTGTGTGTGTGTGTGTGTGTGTGTGTGTGTGTGTGTGTGTGTGTGTGTGTGTGTGTGTGTGTGTGTGTGTGTGTGTGTGTGTCTGTGTGTGTTTGTGTGTGAGGGGGGGAGCGGATACAGTCATCAGTGAAAGCTGATAATTTGACAGCCTAATGGCTGGACCAGGGAAGCTTGCGATCTTTATCTCGCTCTCCTATCTCTACCGGGGCTGACGTCAACGGTGACATATCTCGGATCCCCGAGCCAGACAACCAAAGATCAAAACCACTACCTCATGCTGACCCACAAACACAAATATGTCTAACTACACACACACACACACACACACACACACACACACACACACACACACACACATATAACCATTGATTAAAGATCTGTGTCTTAAACACCATCTGCACTCACTCTGTTTTTGTGCAATACTAAAACCTTCTCACTGAACTGAACTTTATGATTTTGCCTTTTAAGATTTTGTTGTATGCTAAAAATGAATAACTCCTTGGTAGATTAGGCTAGACAACCGGGCTACTTGCGCACTCATTGCATATCCTGACATCTGACCTTTAAACTCTGGTCTTCCACTGCCACGGTATTAGATGTTGACCATTTCTAGAGACTACTATGAACCAAAACATCAGTAGAAACATCAGAGCCTTCCCTGAAAATTGTAAATGGTTATAGATGTGTTATATCAAAATACCCATTATTAATTAATCCCTGCCATGAATAAAAACAACAATTATGTTGAAAACAGTGAGTGTACACCGGTTAAAATCTCCATGCCACAAATATAGCCTTTGGAAAAAAAGGAAAATCTGTTATTTTGTTGGCTATTACTGTTATTTTATATGATCCGAGAAAGAGGGGGAGAGAGAGAGAGAGAGAGAGAGAGAGAGAGAGAGAGAGAGAGAGAGAGAGAGAGAGACTAGTTTTGTAGTGTGTGCTTGGGAGGAGAGAACTTGTCTCATTGGTCGGTCTTGCGGCGCATACACACACCGTTCAGGCTGCTGAAGCTCACCCGAGGCACTGGAGCCGCAGTGAGAGAAGGAGAGGGAGGACGCTAGATGAAGAGGAGAAGTGGGAGGGCTGAGGAAGAATAGAGAAGTAGGGAAAGTTTGAGTGGAAGCAGTCGTTACCGGCTGACTGGAAGAAACTCGTTGAGAGGGTAGCTTGTCCGCGGGGCTGAAAACTCAACCGCTGAACAGACAGAGAGAGAGGTCTGTCGGTCCGTGGCTCACTCGTGGCCATTGGAGTTTCATGAAACGTTTCAGACGCGTACTTGCTTTGCCTCCATAAGCTTTTTGGGATTAGATGCATTTGCCTTCACGATGCGGAACGATCGCTGTCTGTTCGCTTCTCGGGGTGAGTGTATTAAACTTCTTACGTCCATTCTTTTCTTTGTAGAAACCAGAATAGCTCGCGTTGTTATAGGCACATTGAATAGGCTACTTTGGATGAGGAGACAATCCATATGAAAGAATAACGTGAAATTGCACAACGGATTTTGTAGGAAAACTTTCCGCCGCTCGCAACAGACTTTTTTTCTCGTAGGCAATGTTATTCTGAAGTTTCCAGTTATGAGGCATGAATCCACACAGTTGTAGAGACTTAAGTTAACATATTCAAACACTCGTAGGCAGGTAAAGATGAGTCTATTCAGAAGCCTAAGTTTAACCCTGTAACTGAGTTGATTGGTTTTAAATGTGTCTGTAGTTAATTAAATGGAAAATTGGTTCTGAAACAAACTATATGAGCTCGGTTGGCTGTACTGTTTGTAGGCGGTAAGGGAAACGTCTCACATTCTCTCCACGCAGACATAGTGGGTAACTCTGGTTGTTTGAAGCTCTCCACAATGGCTGTTTTCAGCACAATGCTTGTGACTGGTGGTAAACATTGTCAACATTGCGAGAAGTTGTCTTTATTGCCTTTGGTTGGGTTTCGCCTAACTGCTGCAACATGAGACAGCGGTCCTGACAGATGAGAACCTCTGTTGAGCTCGGTCAGTCCGGTTAAAGAAAGCAAGCGTGCCTGCAGCCTTTTTGGTCGTTTTCCAGCCGTGTCTGGGCTGTGCATTTGAGGAATCTGCATGGAGCCGCGTTTGAAAAGTTGGCAAGATTTTGAATATTCATGTACCAGTGCTCTTTACAGCTTAGTGAAATTCAGTTTTTTAAAAACACAATACCTCTCTCTCCATACGGCTTACTCCTTACAAATTTCCAAAACAATGCGCCAAGTCAATTAAGTTTTAGGCGTCAGTTGAATGGATTAAAGTCATCTGTCTTGTGGAGTTTTTTCCCACTCTATGCTGAGCTGGGGGCCGAGATATTGGTGGCCAGCTGCTGGGAATCAGATAGCCGAGGTGATGGGGTGTCGGGGGTGATGGCCCACGTCTGGCCCACGTCTGGCTCCTCTCCTCCCAGGGCCTGAAAATGCAACCATTGTGCCATTTGGTGAAACCCTCAAAGATAGGATAACAAATCCAGCGTATCCCTCTGTCAAGTCATCCCCCTCTCTTCCCTTTTCCTCCCCCTCCTTTTCTCTCTCCCTCTCTTTCGACCGGCAGCTGGCTATGTGGGTAACTTGGCATAAGCCCTTGGCAGTTTGGGGCTTTTTTTGCGGCATGTTTGGTCTTTTGTGTTGATTGGGCTCCATTCATCATGGGGCCTGAGAAGTGTGAACATGTTTATTGGTGTTTATTGTTGCAATCTTCCTGTGCGAAAACCCCGCCACACTTGCCATCCTCTTGGCGCTCCATTTGAAGGGGGTGATTGATGTGGGCACTGCACCCGGGTGCCCGGGCCGTTTCCTGGTCTCGGATTGGTGGGCGTGGGCTTTGGGTGTTTTGGGGGTTCCCTTCTTGGCCCCTCATCAGTGCACTGAAGAAAGAAGGAGACTTGGTGTCACTGTGCTGCGACTGCATCTCTAAAATGCTGTTGTTGAATCTCAGGGAGCTGAGCATACTGCAAATGTTGTTTACCTTTACAACTGTCTGTCCCATCAATGATCAAGAATCCCATCGATTCTCTGTCCTTTTTTGTGTCCTTGTGTTAAAGGTGATATTTTTTGTCACCTTTGCATAGACTATGGTGCCACTATCATATAGTAGTAGTAACATGCTAGCCTACTGGTATGAAAAAGAGGACTGACTTGTTTGAACGCTTGTTTGAACAAGCAGCCATAGGAATGCATCATAACTTGGCATATCTGGGGTTTATGATGTTATTGGACACCTAACATGTAAAGCGCCTTTGTTGCCTTGCACTCTGATTATATTGCGTAAACATGAGAAGTGAGCCTACTATGGGAATCAGTCTGCTAATGCTGTCTCTGCACTACAATGTGGAGGTATGCTGAGGCACGTGCCAATGTTGTGCTTAATTTGGCCTGATGAGACCCCCTCCCACCCTTCCTTTTGTATGCCCCAATAGGCTTACCCCCCTCCGCCATACCTATAAGAGGATCAGGATATGGGTAGGGGGTGTAGGGGGGGGGGGGGGGGGGGGTCGTCTGGCATCGGGGGAGGTACATCCCTGATTTTTAGGATCACCAGAACAGTGCTGGGATTCCTCGAAAGCAGCCTGAATGTAAACAAACAAAGCATCTTCTCAGACTGGCCAGGTTTCCAGCATTTCCATTAAACCTGTATGTACCCATTTGGCACATGCATGTATGCTGTTCTCCAAATCGACCTACAGCATAGTGCAGATATATATATATACATTTTTTTTTTTATCATTATCTTTTTCCCACTGGGTGTTGATCACGTGACCTAGATGCACCTTGCTCTATCAGATGAGCCGCTGGAGGAAAACAGAAACCAAATCGCTTTGTATTTGTTGGAGAGCACATCTGCGTTGGAGGCCCGGGGCTGTATGTTTTGAAGATGAGGTTTTACGCCAGGACGAGCTCGTTGAGGCAACAAGCGTATCATCAAAGGGGTACCTCTCAGACGGCTTGTCAGATGACAGGGTCCTTTGAGCTGTTGGCGCGCGTCCAGGAATCGAGTCGGAGGGCCCTGGCACCACCGGGCGGCTCCCCATCCCCATGCCTCTTATCTGAGTGTGTGTGTGTGTGTCTCCAGTTCAGTTCACATGTGCGCTCTACCCACTACTCCATCTGGGCTCCCCCACATATAGGCACTCTCTCTCTCTCACACACACAAATACACACACGTGCACACACACACACACACACACACACATGCACACATGCACACACACACACACACACACACTCACACACACGTGCACATGTAATATCCCTGCCTCCCTCCCTCTCTCTCCGTGTGCTGCGGGCTGATGCTCGTCTCTGGGTTTTTGCCTGTCTGTTATCATGCTGTCAG
>NC_085009.1:9454965-9457465 GCF_963854185.1 Sardina pilchardus | reverse complement strand
TCATATGTTTATGTTTGTGTGTGTGTGTGTGTGTGTGTGTGTGTGCGTTTGCCAAGAAGACAGCCCAATGCTGCTAACTCTGGTCGGCAGATTTTTCTGGACTTTTTTCTTTTATGTGTGTGTGTAGTCCTTGTAGCGCGTCTGTTTCGAGTAGGGTTGGGTACCGACACTCGGTACAAGTACGTACTCGGGGCGAACATCAACGGTAGTAACCATCCCGAAATACAATGTGAATTTCGGTGCCTCATTTCGGTGCCTCATTAAATATGCAGCTGCTTAATCGCGCTCACTGGTGTTCACTCTTAAAACGGCAGCGTCAGTGCATAGTCTGCACACACCACTGAAGGCTGTTTTCTACTGACAGCTAACCTGGTGTTGTTGAACAGGTGCAGCCTTCGAAAGTCTTTGAACCGTGGTGTGCTAGTGAACCTGCCCGCATTTCCACCAGTTCGGAACCGAACCAAGGATGCATCATCAACAATGGGTGTTGCTTGCAAAGCAAACGTTAATGAGATGCATAAACGGGAGAATGATATGATCAGTTGTCCCATAAAAACGGCAGAAATTAGTTGTTTAAAATGCTAGAACTAGTCAACGTCTGCAGTGCAATGCTAGTTGAATCGTTTTGATTACTCTGGCAACAGTTGCTATGGACGGAAAACTCATGCTTTTAGCAGAGACGTTTCTTAGGCAGACTTTTACTGTCTATGGGTAAAAGTCATCGGTAAAATTAATAAAGCCTACATGTATATTTACATAGCCTACAAGTGTAGTGATACACGATTAAACGGCAGAAGAGGATCATCCATGTATTGCTGTTTAACTGGTAGCCTAACGATAGATTGCGAAGTTGTTAGTAAAACGTGGTAGTATGACGTATTTTTCTCTGTAAGACGGCATTGAGTAGCCTATAGCCGGTTGCCAAAAAAGTAACGATAGATAAATGCGATGTTTATGAGAAATGAATGCATTACATGTAACATGACCTGTTTAAAAATACATTAAACATTGGGTTATTTATTTTGAATATAATTGAATTGAATAGCCTACTTAATGTCATTGCACAGAATACAACGAAATTGGAAGAATAGGGCTAATAATTTAAGACATTGCAGACACACAATCACTCATCCCCATTCTTCTGTCCACCCCATAGTAGGGTGAGGGACCCACACAAAACATATAGCCTACCCTCCCATTACATGTAGGCCTACTCTGCCCTACAAAGGCTAAGAGCAGTATCAGCAAAAATGGCAAACTGAGAAAAACAGCTTTTTGTGTTTTTCTTACATCAAGTATAAGCATAAAATTATATTCAACAACAAAGGGTATCATTAGATAGATAAAAGTGAGCTGAATATTAAACCATTTGTTTTTTGACATTCACGCAAAATTTGGTAGTGTTATAGGCTATACTGCGCTTTGCCTTTGCATTACTGCTTATACTTGCATGGCCATTCAATAACATTTTGCAGTAAGTGTAGTAGGTGATCATAATCAATCAGTTTTTATATTAATTGAGGAGGTATTTACTACATTTTTAGTGAAGATATGCTTCTTGATGCCTTAACAATGGCATAGCTCTGTCATTTATACACATTTATGTAAAAATAGAACAAAGGCAAGTGAAACCAAGGCAGAATGCAGTAACGGCAAAGGCAAGTGAAACCAAGGCAGAATGCAGTAAGGACAAGTGAAATCAATGCAATTTATGTGGATACTGCAATCTGCCTTGGTTTCACTCTACTTTTCTGTACAAACTGCAAACTAAAAATGCAAATTAATCTAAGAAATGTATTAGGTAGCCATATGAAATTTTAACAGATCGAAGAGCAGATCCGCCACTTCTTATTAGTGCAAACATTTTTTTTTGGAAAAAGTGCAGATACTGCTCTTAGCCTTTGTAGGTCAACACATTCATCTGGAATACCAGATTAGGTAGAATGAAGAAAAAAGTGCAAAGTTGCAAACAGTCTGCAAACCTAGGCCTTAGGCTATAATATGTGTAATAATATGTGATTTTTTTGTTTTATTATTTGTATAGGCCTATTATGAAAGCTTTTAGCTGAAAATATTGTTGGTTGGTTCTTGAAAAAAAATCATCATAAAAACTTGTTTTCTTTTTTTTTTTTTAAAGTACCGATTTAATTACCGTTTAGGAACCGGCACCGTTTTGAAAGTATCGATTTGGCACCGGTATCGAAATATACCCTTTCAATACCCAACCCTAGTTTCGAGTTGAATTAGCAGCTTTTGGTAGTCTTGTTTTTCATTTATAAGTGTATGGCTCCATGTCTCTAAACATATGTGTGTGTGTGTGTGTGTGTGTGTGTGTGTGTGTGTGTGTGTGTGTGTGTGTGTCTGCAGCGATGGAGGAGCTGGTGTCGGAGCTGCGCGTCTTCCTGGACCTGCTGGACAGGGAGTACCTGAGCGCCGGCGTGCGGGAGAAGAAAACCCACATCTCCAACATCCTCAACCGCATCCTCAACGCTCAAGGTCT
>NC_085009.1:9432465-9437465 GCF_963854185.1 Sardina pilchardus | reverse complement strand
GACACACATGGCCTAGATTCACAGTCGATTAGTGTGTGTAAGTAATAACACCTGCACATGGAACACTAGCCCGGTGCGCTGGAGACTAAACAGACGAATGGACACAGGAATGGACACAGGAACATCAACACTAACAACACACTAATGACTTTCAAGTGTCTCATTAGGATGCACTTATTCAAGGTCCAGACAAATATACTCCTTCAAAAGAAACATGTCACACACACACAAACAAACACACACAAACACACACAAACAAACACACACAAACGCGCACACACACACACACACACACACAAACACACACACACACAAACAAACACACACACACACACACGCACAAACAAACACACACAAACGCGCACACACACACACACACACACACATACACACACACACACACACACACACACACACTCACTCACAATCTTGCCTCTCCTTTCCCACAGACTACGACTCGGACGCGATGAGCAGCTCGTACGAGTCGTACGACGAGGAGGAGGAGGACGGCAAGGGCCAGAAGATGCGGCACCAGTGGCCGTCCGAGGAGGCGTCCATGGACCTGGTCAAGGACGCGCGCATCTGCGCCTTCCTGCTGCGCAAGAAGCGCTTCGGACAGTGGACCAAGCTGCTGTGTGTCATCAAGGACAACAAGCTGCTGGTGAGACACACGCACACACACACACACACACATACACACACACACACACACACTGCGCAAGAAGCGCTTCGGACAGTGGACCAAGCTGCTGTGTGTCATCAAGGACAACAAGCTGCTGGTGAGACACACGCACACACACACACACACACACACACATACACACACACACACACACACTGCGCAAGAAGCGCTTCGGACAGTGGACCAAGCTGCTGTGTGTCATCAAGGACAACAAGCTGCTGGTGAGACACACACACACACACACGCACACACACACACACACACACACACACACACACACACACACACACACACACACACAAACTGCGCAAGAAGCGCTTCGGACAGTGGACCAAGCTGCTGTGTGTCATCAAGGACAACAAGCTGCTGGTGAGACACACACACACACACACACACACACACACACACACACACTGTGCAAGAAGCGCTTCGGACAGTGGACCAAGCTGCTGTGTGTCATCAAGGACAACAAGCTGCTGGTGAGACACACACACACACACACACACACACACACACACACACACACACACACACACACACACACACACTGTGCAAGAAGCGCTTCGGACAGTGGACCAAGCTGCTGTGTGTCATCAAGGACAACAAGCTGCTGGTGAGACACACACACACACACACACACACACACACACACACACACACACACACACTGTGCAAGAAGCGCTTCGGACAGTGGACCAAGCTGCTGTGTGTCATCAAGGACAACAAGCTGCTGGTGAGACACACACACACACACACACACACACACACACTGCGCAAGAAGCGCTTCGGACAGTGGACCAAGCTGCTGTGTGTCATCAAGGACAACAAGCTGCTGGTGAGACACACACACACACACACACACACACACACACACACACACACTGCGCAAGAAGCGCTTCGGACAGTGGACCAAGCTGCTGGTGAGAGGAGGGAGTGCGCGTGCACACACACACACACACACACACACACACACATAAACAGAAAGACAGACACACACACAAATAGACAGATAAGCAGAGACACACACACACATAAACAGAAAGACAGACAGACAGATAAGCTCATAGACACACACATTAGCTCACACACACATACACACACACACACACACACACACACACACACACACACACACACACACCACACACACATGCACATGCACATGCATATGGCTTGCATGTACACAGAAGTATATGTTATGCAGTAAATCAACCCTGGATATGATTTTATTGTCTACCCGTTTCCTTTACACTTCCTCCCTCTTCCCCTCCTCCCTCTCTCCCTCTCTCCCTCCCTCCCTCCCTCCGTCGCTGCAGTGCTACAAGTCCTCCAAGGACCAGACGCCCCAGATGGAGCTCCTGCTGGCGGGCTGCAGCATCACCCACGTGCCCAAGGACGGCAAGAAGAAGAAGCACGAGCTCAAGATCGTCCACCAGGGGGCCGACGCCCTGGTCCTCGCCGTGCAGAGCAAGGAGCAGGCCGAGGAGTGGCTCAAGGTACTCTTCGTCAGCCTGACCCCAACCCATCATCATCATCATCATCATCATCATCAGTAGTAGTAGCACAAGCTTGTGGCTTTGTGGTAGTACAACCCAAGATTAGAGAATTTCCCCTTGGGGATCAATAAAGTATCTATCTATCTATCTATCTATCTATCTATCTATCTATCTAGAGTGGTGTTGATACCATAGCCTATCGAACCTCTGTTAAGAAATACAAACTCTTCGTCTGAATCATGGAAAAATATTGGCGCTCAGCGATCACGATTTACGGTTAAGTGCTTTTCTGTGTAACCGGAGTGCTGCAATCTCAGAGTTCCCCAACACACTGAGTAGAAGTTATGGGGGCGGGGGCAGGGAGAGGGGGTTCAGAAGGGCGTGTGGTTGGTTAGTCATGTCCAATCAGCCGGAGGGGCAGACGTTTATCTGTGGAAGCCGAGCCGAGTGTCTGGGAAGCCGTGACCCGTGGTCTGACTCCGTGGGAAGGGAACCCATCGCTGACAAGTTCCCCAGCTGGAGTCTGGAGAGCCCTTGAGTTTGAGGTCAGAATGTTTTAGTTAGTGCCGGCGAACGCCTATTCCACATAAGTTTTCTTGAGAAAGAGAGGAAGGCGGGTGGAGGGTGGCGGTGTGGGTGGTGCTGCAGGTGTGGTTGGCGTTCAGGAAATCTGTGGATCCCCAGTCTTGCTGTCTCCATAATATTCACTTCCCTTTCATGCTGTGGTGTTACCTTCACGAAACGAAAGGGAGAGAAGTATGTTTATGTAAGAGTTCAAAGTGAACAACTGTCCGTTTTTTTCTATGAAACAGTTCCGACTATTGTTATATTATTCTTGCAAAACCATTGTGTGGCGTTCTTTCACTTGTTGTTTCAGTATTAGCAAGTGGGGGTCAAATTATTTTCGTTTCCCCGCAAGACTCTTCCTCCAAGAGCTGACGGGGACTGAGATGTGATGTGAGCGTGGTAGCTGAAGTCTTATCTTTTATGTTAGCCCTGGTAGCCCAGGACAATGCGCTGACCTTGGGAAGGAAGAAGGGGTCATCATTTAGCCGGCAGTTTTGGACGGCTGATGGAAGTAGCAGAGAGTCACTGGTGTATTTCTGCTTGCAATAAGCAATGGTGTTTATAAGGAGAGATAGGCATGGAGGCCCTGAGGAAGAGAGAGAGAAAGAGAGAGAGAAAGAAAGAAAGAAAAAGAAAGAGAGGGAAAGAGAGAGAGGGAAAGTTGGACCTCTTCCAATCCTCACTTGATTCCCTGTTCCATGAATTTTAATTGTACATTTGTTTATTGGTCCACTCGGTCCACCAGCTCAAGAAATACCTGCAAGGCAGTCAACTGTAGACACACACACACACACACACACACACACACACACACACACACACACACACGCACACAGACACACACGTGCGCCAGCTGACACGGAACAGGAGAGGAAGGAGAGCGGCAGCAGCTGTGACTGTTGTTTAGAGAGTGGAACATATGCGTGCGTGTGTGTGTCTGTGTGTGTGTGTGTGTGTGATTTCGTGCAGATATGCAGCGCTGCAGTATTTAGCCAGGTACCTATAGCGTCTCCAAGACACATCAAAACACTGCACGCTCCCTTGAGATGACCAGCAAACCCTGTCCACCCATATGGGTGAGTCCGGGTCATTCATGCTCTCACTGGCCCCCCTCTCTCTCTCGGGTGAGAGAAGTGTTAGCCAGGCAGGCCCACTTCCAGCCAAACACTGGACTCACCTTCCACTTACACAGCCCTTAGCTCAAGCTGGATCAACAGTGGACACCTACTAGCCACTCGCCTCTGACTCAGACTCAAAAGTCTCAGAGTGTGTAACTAGGCTTGGACATGTGCCGAGCATACGTATAGCCTATGTGATTACATGCATAAGGACGGGTGTGTGTGGGCCCTGTGTTTTGGAGGTAAGAGTTGCTAAGACGCCAGCAGCACAGTTGTATTCTTTTCCTACGTGCGCTCTGGAGGAGAAAAGCTTGTGAGCTAACCTCGGCAATAATCACCCTTTTGAGCGGCCCTTAAAACGGGGAGTTGGAGATTACATGGGAAAGCCATCAAATGGATTATTAACCTGCCGGCTCAGGGGGGCCCTCTCCTTGCTAACAATGGAAGAAGTGGCGCGGGAGGCCTTTAGCGAGCGGCTAAATTGAGTGTGTGGAAAGAGCTGAGCGCTTATGGAGGAGCATTAGCGATGTTTGGTGATTAGCCGTCCAAATGCCAACTATTTGTTTGAGACACTCTGTGCCTTGCTTGTTTCTTTCTTTCTTTCTTTCTGGTTTTCCCCTTCTTTCTCTCTGTCTTTCTTTCTTTGTTCCCCTATGTCGCTCTTCCTTTCTTCCATCCTAGTCTCCTTCCATCTAGATTTCCAACTGTGCTGTATCCTTTTCAACTTGACCTCTTGCAGTAACCGATATGTCCCTCTGCTCTTTTCTGCACACAGGCCTAGCGAAAAAAACACCAGGCGTGTGCTCTCTCCTCTTCTTCCTCCTCTCCTTCCTCTTCCTCCTCCTCGCTCACTCTTCTCCGTGAGCCGGGGCCGGTGAGCGACGCTGTTGCTGTGTGTGTTAGCCTCCTCCGCGCATTAGCGTTAGCGCTGGGCACCCGCTAATGCTCTGGCTGTCATGTCGGGCTTGTGCTGCCTGCCAGTGCTGTTAAAGGAGGGCTGGTCTGGGCTTGTTAGCTCCGCCTGTTAGCATGTGTTCAGCATGTGTCTCTCTGTCAACTCACGCTATCTCTGTTGCTTTGTGTTGCGATGATGAATGGCTAACAAATGGACGTTGTGTGTGCAAGCGTGTGTGTGTG
>NC_085009.1:9417465-9424965 GCF_963854185.1 Sardina pilchardus | reverse complement strand
AGCACCACACAGACATCAAGAATATTCATCAGGTATCACCTCCACTAGTCCCTCCCTAATCCAACCTCTTTCTGACCACCGATTGGCTCACCGCCTCTTGATTGACAGGCTACCTGAACGTGCTGTCCAATAACCGCTGGCGGGAGCGCTGGTGCCAGCTGCGGGACAACCAGCTGCTGCTGCACAAGGACCGGACGGACCTGAAGAGCCACATCGCCGCGCTGCCCCTGCGCGGGTGCGAGGTCATCCCTGGACTGGACTCCAAGCACCCCTTCGCCTTCCGCCTGCTGCGCAACGGCCAGGAGGTCGCCGTGCTGGAGGTGAGCAGAGCAGGGATGGAGGGATGAGAGGGGTGGAGGGATGGAGGGATGGAGGGATGAGAGGGATAGAGGGATGAGCGGAGGAGAGAGTTGTGTGTGTGTGTGTATGATTGTGTGTGTGTGTTTGTGTGTGTGTGTGGGGATTAACAGGGTGGCATAAAAACTGGCATCAGCAGTGGCATCAAGATCACCTCTGGTCACACAAATAAGAAGGAATACAGAGCATTGGACTGGATGAGAGAGAGAGAGAGAGAGAGAGAAGAGGGGTAGAGAGACTAGAGACAGAGGGAGAGAGAACGAATGAAAGAAAGAGGGGGGAAGAGAGAGAGGTATAAAACACTTTATTTCAACCATACTTTTCACATGTGCAAACTGTTCCATTAATGCACATAATGCATAAAATTATCCATCACAGACAACCTCTCAGGCGCTGAGATTGAGTAGAAAACAGCAGTCCAAGGCTACCAGGCCCCCGCTGTTACACATTTGAAATGCTACTGGCCTTCCCCCTCTAACTTCACAGAACTCATGGAGCCCCAGACAGTGTTATAAAGCTCCCACAGAGTCATTTATCAACTTCAGAGAGAGAGAGAGTGGAGGAGAAGTAGAAGATGGGGAGGCGGCACATATGAATGAGAATATGGTGGTGCTGAAGGGCGGAGGAAAAGACGGATGAGAGAAGAGAGGACAGGAGCGAGGGAGGAACAGAGATGGCGAGATGGAGGACGAGGAGCGATTTTGAAGGATGGTTCCCCATTCAGGGGTGTGTGGGTGCGGAGATTGGTGCAATGCTTAAACACTGCCAGGCGGAGAAAATGGTGGGAGAGTTTCCTCTCAGAGAGATGAATGAGTGCAGGAGACGTGGAATGAAAGGGGGATGAGGTTTTAGTTGTGCTGGAGAAGAGATTTGTGGGGAACTTTTGTAAATCAGTTTTGCCCGCGGGTGATGAACGATCATACACCATCTGAATTGTGTTATTATCTTCTTTCTTCATCTCTCTCTCTCCCTCTCTCTCAATTTCAATTCAATTCAATTCAATTCAATAAAGCTTTATTGGCATGAACGTTTCAGAAACATTATTGTCAAAGCTCAATTACTCGTACACGTAAGATGTTAAAGAAAAATAAATAAATGTTTAACAGAATTGTGGAATTAATGTATTCTCTCTCTCTCTCTCTCCCTCTCTTTCTCTCCAGGCCTCCTCTTCAGAGAGCATGGGGCGCTGGTTGGGAGTCTTGCTAGCCGAGACGGGTTCCACCACCGACCCCGCTGCCCTCCACTACGACTACATCGACGTGGAGACCACAGCCAACGTCATCCAGCTGGCCAAGCAGTCCTTCTGGTAAGTTCTGGCAGCTACTGTCCGTTTACACAGGAGCTAAACCAGGACCTCGCAACCTTCTCCAATCCTCGACGCGTTTTGGAAAACGCTTCCTGATGACGGACGGTAATGGATCAGTGGCTGGTAGCGCACTATGCGGTTCTCGTGGGTTCCGGGCTGACAGCTATCGTGAGCGATACCTCTGATATTGCGTCACTGCGTTTAATGCTCTGGTCGTTGAGCCGGTCTGAGACGCTGAGTGATCTGCGTGAATCAGTGCTTGGGCAAACAGCCGTGAGGAAAAGTAGCCCACACGAGAACTGACGCAAACCCTGATTACAGTTTTACTTGGCCTTTGCTTCAGGCGCTTTCTAAGGTTGTTTTTCAGTGTTCCTTTCGGGGACCTTGACCGAGCCTCTTCAGTCAAATATGTGCAGTGTATCACTTAGTGGCTTTTATCGCTCCTTCTTTCACAACTGTAGAAAGGATTGAAATGGATCGTTTTCGGATTTGGTCTGAATCCTGGCACATGGTTTAGATGATATCGCTGTAGATCTGAAATGCATTGTGAAGCGCAGTAGCTAGCATTGGACAGTAGATGTTGCTAACGCTAGCTGCTTTGACACCATCATGGGTTTGAAATAACGGAGCTGATGTGTTTGTCTCTGTCCCCTAATCTCTGTCCTCTCTCTGGCCCTCTTGTAGCTTCACCAGTAAGCGTGCGGTGTCGCCCAACCCGTACCTGGACAACCCGGTCAACGGCTACGCCTGTCCCTCTGGGGTGGCCCTGCACTATGATGACGTGCCCTGCATCAACGGAACGGTATGGGCCACAATCCTCCCTCTCTCTGTCTCTCTCTCACACTCACACACACACACACACACATACACATACGGACGGGATACGCATACAGATATAGACACATACACATACTGTACACATACTGTACACATACACATACACATACTGTACACATACACATACACATACACATACACATACACATACACATACACATACGGATACACATACACATACTGTACACATACTGTACACATACAGAACATAAATGACCATTGGTAATACACACTGGATGAGTCAAAGCCAGCGAACTGGTATGTCCACAATCCTTTCTCTCTCTCTCATTCGGTCCTTTGCTTTCTCACACTCATATGGACACACAGACAATAAACACCCACATAGTGTGCATACACACATATGCAAGCAGTTACACGGACACGGACACGGAGACAGGCACACACACATTGTGTAATTACTGTGTCTGTGTGTATGTGTGTGTGTTTGAATAAGGAAGCCAGAGGGTTCACTTTGTTTGCTTCACCAGAGAGTTTACTTAGTTTGTCCTTGTTCATTTCTGTCTGTCTGAACAGCTGGATGCTTTAAAGGATGGCTTGCATCTGGAGGTCTCTCTCTCTCTCTCTCTCTCTCTCTCTCTCTCTCTCTCTATCTCTCTCTCTCTCTTTGTCTCCCTGTGTGTGATTGCATGTTTCTTTCCCAATAATTCTTTCAACTGTTGATTCAACTGTTTCTAATAACAAGTGATCCTCTTTGGGGACTGACTGCCCTGCCTTTCAATTCTTTATATGCATCACATTAACTCTTCTCCTCTTCTGACTATTTTCCTCCTTTCCTCCTAACTTTCCTCTACTCTTTTGTCCTCTTCTCTTCTCTTCTCTCCTCCTCTCGTCCCCTCTCCTTCTCTCCTCTCCTCCCTTCTTCTCCTCTCTCCTCCCCTTTTCTCTTCTCTTCTCAACTCCACTCCTCTCCTTCCCTCTCCTCTCCTCATCTCTTCTCTTCTCCTCCCTCCTCTCCTCTCCTTCCCTGTTCTCCCCTCTCCTCTTCTCTTCTCTGCATGTCTGCGTTGGTCCGGCCCTCTGCAGGACCCCAGCCTGTACTCTACTCCGGCCACCGGGGGGCGCAGCCTGAAGGAGGAGGTGCACTACGAGAACGCCGAGCTCGAGCTGTACGAGAACATGCCCTCGCCCAAGCTGGCGGCGCGCTACCCGCCCAAAGTCAAAACCGGCCGCACTGCCTCACCTTCCTCCTCCTCCTCCTCGGCAGGCCACTACAAATCCCCAGTGTCCTCTAAAGCACTCTCTTCCTCGCCCGCTAACGCTAATTCTCCCTCTCAGGTGACTAACCTCTCTTCTCTGTGTGTAGAGCAGCGTTTACGGTACCTGTGTCAGTCGCGTTTGGAACTCACAACACCACATCTATTTATTTAGACTAAATTTCCCTTTGGATTAATGATGATCTCTCTATCTGGTTATTTAAGATAGCTGTCTTATACTCAGAAGACAGAAGTCACCAAATGCAGATATTCAGAGCTAAAGAATTGCCACTGGACGTATGTCACTGGTGGTATTATATATGTATACAGTATATATATGTCTAGGAGCTTTGCTACAAAAAATCTTGGCAATACAACATGATGGCAAGCCATACGCTGGCATGCAGTGAACACAGTGTTGTGAGTTTCTGAACGCGTACATGTAAACGCTCTTTTTCACCTCTGCTTTTTAACCTACTGCTAACGCTAACAACAGCGCTAAAGTTCTGCTTCTTTTCCCTTAAGCCTCCTGCTGTATCCTCAGTTTTTTTTTTGGTCAGACACTCTGAGAAATGAAGACCAGAGTTGATGTGTTGGATACCCCCGCTTTTCACGTTTTACAACTGGAACACCATTAACCGTAATTCTCCTGTGGGGCCACCCAAGGAGTCAAGCTAGCGCTCAGTAGCCTGCTCTCACCCTTTTGTTTGGCTAAGGTTGTTGCGGCTAGCCACAGCGCATGTACTACAGACAAGGTTCTTTTAATGATTTAGCGCGGCCATAAAACAGGAGCCGAGTGCCGTTATGTCCTGGTCTGGTGAGGTGCTGTGTGTGTGTGTGTGAGGGAGGGAACGTCATTTTTTGAGGCTGAGCATATGTGACCTTCCTGCGTGGCGGGTTGGCGCGCGGGTGCCTCACTTTATCAAGCCTTGTTCATAAGGAAGGGCTTCATATCCGTCCGGTTACGGCTAGACCACCCAGGACCTATGTGGACGACCTCTGTTTTTGATATCTGTCTGTGTGTGTGTGTGTGTGTGTGTGTGTGTGTGTGTGTGTGTGTGTGTGTGTGTGTGTGTGTGTGTGTGTGTGTGTGTGTGTGTGTGTGTGTGTGTGTGTGTGTGTGTGTGTGTGTGAGAGAGAGAGAGAGAGAGAGAGAGAGAGAGAATCTGCATGTAAAACAGCGATAGAGAGAAAGAGTGAGTGTGTGTGTGTGTGTGTCACTCCCCGGGGGTCATAATTTGGGTATGCCTACAATTATATTTGTAAAGCACCCATAAAGGTTTTATTGAAAACTTTAATGCATGTAAGCGCCACATATATTTGAGCGAGAGAGCTCACAAAAGCCCGGGCCATAAGCTAACATGCAGGGGGTTTACATTTGTGGCTTTAAGGAGAACCTTTGATGTACCAAACATAGTGCGTGTGTGTGAGTGTCTCTGTGTGCGTGTCTCTGTGTGTGTGTGTGCGTGGGTGTGTGAGTGTCTGTGTGTGTGTGTGTGTGTGTGTGTGTGTGTGTGTGTGTGTGCCACTGGCTCCCGCTCTGAAGCAGGGCCGTAATCCTTTAACGGCGTGCGGTGCGGCTGCAGCCAGGCCGGTAGGCAGCAGTGGGGGCTTAATGCGCTCAGCGGAGGTAATTGGAGCTGAACGCTGCAGGCCTCATTGAGCTCCATTACCCCACAAGCAAGCAGTCAGGCAGTAGCGCCACGGCAACAAGGGCCCAGGAGCACGGGGGGGCCACGTCCCCCCCCCCCCCCCGGCTGGCCCTGGCCACGGGCCCCACGACAGCCTGGTGGTTCAGCCCGGCTCGCTCCAGTCCAGTGCCGTCGTGAGTGGGCCCGCCAGACGTCATCTCCCATAATGCACGCCGCCACTCGCAATTTTCCACTCACTCCGGCCGGCTACGCTTAATAACGCCCGGCTCTGTTTGAAGTGCCCCAATGCAAGCCGAAGTCCACTTTGGCCTGGATTACTGAGAGCTGTGTGTACACAGGCAGGCACACACACACACATACACACACACACACACACACTCATTCATGTGTGCACACACACACTATACACACACACAGTCACGCACACACACGCATACAGTATACCCACACACACACACACACACACACACACTCACACACACACACACGCACACATACACACACTAGTTCCAGGACACAAAGAACCCAAAAGGTGTACAGTGATGGATTGCCAGTGGAAAATCAGTTTTGATTAATGTGGATGTGAGGCGCTTTGCCAGCGCTGTGTGTGCGGAGAGAGTCGTGGCCCGACGCTAGATCAAGCCGGAGAGACGGCGGAGAGATCGCAGGGGAAGAAAAGAGGCCCGCGGGCCGCACTCCACAGGGCTCTGATCAAAGAGAGTGTGTGTGTGTGTGTGTGTCTGTGTGTGTGTGTGTGTGTGTGTGTGTGTGTGTGTGTGTGTGTTGTATGGGTGCATGGCAGCAGAATGAGAGATGGGCAGAGATCTCCTGAGTGGCCGAGAGTAGAGACTGGAGACTGGAGAGGGAGTTTCTGTTTTTTTATTTCTTTTATTTTATTTATGTTTTTTTCTTCCGTTTTCTCTCCCCCCGACAGCTGAAGGGGAAGAAGGGCCTGGCCACCAACGGGACGGCCTCCAAGCAGAAGGTGGACAAGAACCAGGCCAAGAAGGGCGCCGTCACCAACGGAGCACGCGCCACCGCGCCCGTCAAACGCGTCAATTCCAGTAAGAGCCGTTAGCACACCTTTCAGTTGATTCATTCCAGGAAGAACTGTTTATACACCTGTGTGTGTGTGTGTGTGTGTGTGTGTGTGTGTGTGTGTGTGTGTGTGTGTGTGTGTGTGTGTGTGTGTGTGTGTGTGTGTGTGTGTGTGTGTGTGTGTGTGTAGGAAGGCAGAGGCAGAAGTGCATGTGTATGAGTGTGTGTGAGTGAGTCGGTGACAGTCTTGAGAGTGTGTGTGTGTCTGAGCGGAACTGTGTATGCACATAAAACTGAGAGTGAGGGTGTATGTGAGAGTCTGTCTTGCATAGACAGTGTTAATATGCACATTATGCATATTATCATGCATACTGTTTATAGCATATGTTATCAGGCATATATGATATTTATGTTGCATATATAACTG
This sequence comes from Sardina pilchardus, assembly GCF_963854185.1. Taxonomy (NCBI): domain Eukaryota; kingdom Metazoa; phylum Chordata; class Actinopteri; order Clupeiformes; family Clupeidae; genus Sardina; species Sardina pilchardus. The sequence continues at coordinate 9,418,134 of NC_085009.1, read as the reverse complement.
ATGTCATCAGGCATATAGACAGCCATCTCAGGAGCGACTCCCGTGACTTGTAGTACGTGCGCAGGGCCAGGTCTCTCGGCAGCCTCCACATTCCCGTAGTCCGGCATCATCCCCGAATAAATCCCGCTTCCCAGTGCGGCATTAGCCCCTCACCACCGCCGCCGCCACCACCAGCACCGCGGAGGAACGCAGACAGTGGGTCTGGGTCCAGTACCTCTGGCCAGCCCACCGCCAAATTGGTTTCTAGGAAAAGGAGGCCCTTCAGAGAGTGAGGGCTAGGGGGTGTGCAGGGTGGGGAGAAGGAGTGGGGGGAGTGGGGGCTGGAGAAAAAAAAAATGAATGCGGAATATGCCGGAATGTGAAAATTACAGTTTGCAGAGTGACAGCGGAGAATGTGTGGATGGGACCGAGGGCCGCCAGTTTAAACCCAGTAACCTTCCTGCTTCTGCCGGGTACGGGGGGCGTGCTCTTGACGGTAACAAGGCGTCACTCGCGACCCAGTTCTGCGAGAGCCGCGGCCATTACGGAAAAGCCATTACTGGAGCCGACCGCCCGCCGCTGTGGGAGGCATCGTCAGCCACCACCAAAACACTGATCTCCATATAAATAATGACGAATGGCTCCAGTCCCTTTACTCAAGAGGTCTGTTTCTGACAGCAGAAGTGCAGA
>NC_085009.1:9397465-9412465 GCF_963854185.1 Sardina pilchardus | reverse complement strand
GAACCATGAATGAACCGTAGTGGAATGATGTTGGAGATCCTAGCGTTTGATGGCAACAGTTTTCACTGGATTGGCAACGCCTTTTTTTTTATTTTTTAAACCAAGTGGAAAAAAAGATGTCACGTGGACAAAAAAAGGTAGCGGAAATAATGCACAAAAAAGCATGAGAAAATGATCTCTGGCTACCAATCTTCCCCTCTCCCCTCACAGTGATCAGAAGACAGTCAGAAAATGTGAACGCTGTGTAAATAGTTTTGTGGGAGTTCAGGTTCAGGTAGACATTAAGGGGCAATGGCTCTGTCACTAGTTTGGAGTTTAACACGGTTTTAAACTCCAATTCCCAACTCAAACTCCAGTTTAAAACCATGTTTAACTCCAAACTAGTGACAGAGCAATTTGCCCGTAAGCGACCATGTTTGTTTTTTTGCACCTTAAAGAACTTTTCTGTTTTTTTTTCTTCTCCAGTGTACTTCTCTAAATGACTTTCACCACTTTGGTGACTAACGCTGTACATACAAAAATAATAAACCTGCTTAAACAGTCCTACTTCTGATGATTTCATTTTATTTATGAGCGTGAAGGAAACTGTCAGTCTCTTGGAATCATTCTATTCCCAAATAAATCCCAAGTAAAGTCAAATGTGAAAAATAGTAATTTAGCTGTGTTAGACTGAATTTACATACTGTATATTTACATTTATTCATTTTGCAGATACTTTTATCCAAAGTGACATACATACAGTATATTACAAGGACCATAATTGTCCCCTACAACTTTCCTAGCTTCTGCGTTACCACCACCCTCGTAAAAAGGTAAAAAAATAAAAAAAAAAGTAAAAGAGACTGCTGTGTGCCATGTCAAAGTAGTAAAGACAACCAATATCATGAAGGCACCTAACCTCTCACTGCTCCCCGAGCGCCACTGGTTGGGCAGGCAGGTCACTGCTCTGGGTCAGTGTGTGATTCACCTCACTGTGTGTTCACTATGTGCTGTGTGTGTTATTTTCGGTAATTCGGTTAAATTGGGTTAAATGCAGAGAAATGAATTTCCCTCACAGGATCAAAAACGTATATATTCTATTCTATAAAATGAAGTCACTAATATTCCTTAAATGTTGACTAAGCTTAACTATCTTACCCTGGGAGTCTCCACCAAATCTGAGCTGTCAGTAGATGTCAGTCCAACAGCTGTTATTAATATAAGGGAGTCAGTCTGGGACCAGTGACCCTTCACCTGAATTGAATCACATACTGAATCTACATCATAACGCTATCACATACAGATAACCTATGAAGTATGCTTTTTGTACGACGATGACGCCCCTGCTCCTTACTCCCACTCTCCTTTGGTAATTCATGGATGGACTTTCAATTGGTCTTTCACTCAGATGTTTGAAGATGATGCCAAGGTCTTATACTCATCCCTCAGTTACTACGGCAACCAAATACTTCAATAAACAATTTGGCTGATGTGGAGAACACACTTGGATGATGTCTTATTGGAACAGGTGTTTCAGGGCTGGTTATCTGCTATCTGTTATCGCTTCCTATCTCCACCCACACCACCAGACAAGAGACAGTGGATATTTCCAGAAGAATGTTAAGTCTTTATTGAACCAATCAAATAATTATTAGAACAAACCTATACAGTTATGGAGGTGTCTCAATCCAGAACACTGTTTTAAGTGCACTAAGCGTATCCGTAGCAGGATTCTTCATAGAAACATTTACAAATCAAAACAAACAAGTAAACCAAATCAAAGTCCAAAAACGAGTAAAACAGCATCAATAAAATATCTGTGCAGTCATCATCACATGGTGGGTGTTTTTGTCAGCAACAGTGACTGTCTCTTTACAAAATGTCTGACTCTTGTGGACTTCCTCCCACCACTCAACACACACACGCACACGCACACACACACACACACACACACACACACACACACACACACACACACACACACACACACACACACACACACACACACACACACTCTTTAGAGCAACAGAAGGAGAAATGCACAGACATCACACCACTTTAAGAAAAAAATAAAAACTAAGAACAAGCTTAACATGTGCATATACAAGTACAAAAAAATTATGAACTACGAGAAAAGAAAATATCAGTTTTGAACCTGCAGTGTGGTCAACAAATACAAATAAAAATACATATTTTCAAATAATCATATACTAGAATAATGGTCATGGTTGTTTTTGTGTTTTTTTTGTGTAACTTTTTATGAAGAAAATGAAATATCATCCTTCTATGCCTGTCATGGGGATGACAAGAAATGTGTGCGTTCCAAGCATCCCTGTCAAGACCATCAAAAACTCCCCCCTTCTCACCCCCATCCCCATCACACATACAGACTGTTCACTTCTCTAAAAATGGTGACTACTGCAACTGACACTCTCTTATCCTGAGTAAATCTTTCAAAAGAGCCAAAATGGTGGCCCACTCACAAGCCTGCAATGTCGTTCTCAACCAATGTCCTGACCTGCACGCCCACAACCAACTGAAGAGCGGAGTTTACTCACACCAGTCACTGTTTCACTGACAAAGCAGTATCGTTTGAACTAAATTAACTAAAAGATCCAGTAATAACAGCAAGTAATGTAGAAAAAATCTTTTTTCACACAATATGAAACGGTAATTGACTTCTCTTTTAAGTGCACAGAAGTGTCTGTCAGCGCCATTAGCCTACGCTAACTGCTGGAACAGTAGGCTACTGGACAATGAGTTTACATTGTGAAGCTAAAGATCAACTGTACCATTCGAAAGGTCTTTATTCACCAGCACACGTAAGAAAAACAGAAGTGAAAACGATGTGTAACTATGTGTTGGTGACTAAATGTGAGTGTGTCCGCTGTGTGTCATTAAGGTGGGCATCCCAAAAAACAAGTGCACCTTTTGGTATTAATGTGAAATTACATTTCCACTTGTGTGGCCAGATATGTACAGTCAGAGTTGCTTTTTGTTTTCTTTTCGTCGCTTTTTATTCTTTTCTGTTGTTGTTGAATTATTCTTGTTAATATATTTACAAGCATTAGCTATATACACGAGCCAGACTAAAGGGAAATCTCTCCATGTTCTGCTTAGCCTAATATAGGCCTTTATTACAGCAGGAACATCTGTGCTCTGGGATGGAAGAAAACGAAAGAAAACACATGAGAAACAAATCTTCAACACTAACACTGTTTGTTTGGGGAACTAGATTTGAATTTGATTGGCGCCCCGGAATAAGAAATAACCAATATCCACTCAGGAAAATAAATAAGAGTGATTTAAGACAGCCAGAGGAGTATACTTCAATTTAGACGGGTGCATGGCGAAATGACTATAAAATGATTTTCCTGCTGTGACTTATCTGTAAATGTACAAAATATTAACCATAATACCTCATATAGACACTTAATTATAACCTGTGACAAAAGGAATACAACGGCCAGATAAGCACGGGGTTGTACGTTGGACACATTTTCAGCCCACAGCCAGGGAGCAGCACAGTGCTGGCTGATGACTGCCCGTCACAGCATCATTTCAAATGGCACAGTGGCGCCATCTTGTGGACACTGACGCCTTTGCCGCAGTGCTGCGGGCAGTTCCCCCTCCTAAGTGAAAGTGACGATCTGAATTATTGCATTTGTAGACGAGGAGCTAGATTATGTTCGGATATAAAGTGGCGAGAGCATTTCATGCCATGTCAAAAAGTTACAGGCCTGTAACGTGTACCTCTTAAGAGACAGAAAAAAGGACAGAGGAAGGCAGAGAGAGAGAGAGAAAGAGAAAGAGAGAGAGATAAAGAGAGAGAGAGAGAGAAACCTGCATCTGAGAGATGGAGGGGTTGGCCTATGTGTTCCTGTGTGGCAGGCAGCCTCCACAGACTCCAAAAGACACCCGTTTGTGCTCAAATATAGGACCACAGTGAGTTAGCATCACACCTGCTAGCTAGGCTTTGGTTAAGATTCATCCGGCAACAGCCTGCTCCACCTGTCACTTGATTTCAGGTGGAAGTAGTGAAAAAAAGCTGAACCCGCCGCTGTACGAAACCCTAACCTAAGCTAAACCATGACAAAAAAACGAACAACAACCAGTAAATGGCGATTATGAGAACGAGACGAACGAAAGAAAGAGAGTTTGGGGTAAGATAAAGATAGGAACAACGTGAAAACAGACCATGGGAAAACAACAAAGAGTACAACAACTGTGAAATACAAAGACATCCCAGACAAAACGAAAACAGTTCCGTAAAAACAAACAGTCAAAATGAAAGACAAACAAAAGCAAAGCAATCAGGCAACATCATTTTGGTGGCACTGTCCGACTCCAGGCTCCCCCAGCGGGCCGTTAGGAACAGCTGAAGGACAGGAAATGCCCAATAATCGGGGAGGCGACGCTTATGCACCGAGACGAGACGTAAGGTGGGGTGAGGTTGTGTGTGTGTGTGTGTGTATACAGTATGTGTGTGTGTGTGTGTGTGTGTGTGTGTGTGTGTGTGTGTGGGGATTAACAGGGTGGCATAAAGGCTGGCATCAACAGTGGCATCAAGATCACCTCTGGTCCCACAAAAGAGAGGGAGTGTAGGACTGGATGAGAGGGGAAAGAGATGATGGGAGAGAGAGGAAGAGCGAACGAGAGACAGAGAGAAAGAGAGAGAGAGTGGGAAGGAGAGGCCCTGGGTTCAAAGGTCGGACGGGATCTGGTTCGGGCAGGCTTCTCCCCTGCCCCTTACCCCTTCAGAACAGTGGGGGAGAGTGTGGGAGGTGGTGGTGGTGGGTGAAGGGGTGGGAACCAATCAGATTTCAGGAAAAGACGACAGAGTCCTCAGTGCTCCCCAGTGTGTTCCCATCAGCTGGTCAGATAGCTGTGCAGCTCTCTGGAGTTGATGCTCAGGACCACGCCCGAATGGTTGCCTGGGAAACAGGCCACAACAAACAAAACAAAAAAAAAGACAAAAAAAAAACAAATCAAGCTGTTAGCTGAATGGCAGGAGCAGTCACAGAACATTTCCTTGTTAATTAAAACACGAGTTAATTAGCAAACACACCGCTGTGATGAGCACCGCTGATGACCATATCAATAGCCCATTAGAATCCCATTACCTCGCTTATTAGGCTCAGTCTTACCTGAGCTATGATTTATTACAGAAATGTCAAGCACGGTACTTTAAATTCAATAAACACATGAGAGCTGCAAATGTATATGTTTTTGGCTTATTTTTTGGGATGATAATCTGATCAATTGCATCATTGCAAAGCAGACAAATTTATTGTTCATGAAATTGAATTCCTCAAAACCTGACCGGCATATCTATATTGTTCCAGTACTGTAACACAACCAGGACATAGAGAAGGACAGTATGCCATAAAAAATAGACTTTTTTCCCTTCTTAGGCCACTGGCCGGTATAGAGCCCAATCCAGATGGCTAGTTCTGAATATGATTGTGTTCAGGGTTCCCACTCCAAATAAAATTCCCTAACTTCCCTAATGTCTGGAATAGACTTTATTAAAACTCCATGGTATTCCAGAAATTCCATGGCCCCCGTGGGAACCCTGAGTGCCGTTCTCCCAGCACTGTGCATTATTACCCAGTGTCTGTGAGTCCAGGTCATCGTCGATGAACTCCTCGCCTTGTATGATGTTCTGCGTGTCCTCGCTGTGACTGACCGGACTGGTCATCTCCTGTTCCTTCTCGTTGTGCATCTGAGCGTAGACGTTCCTGCCGGGAAGCTTTCTGAAATGCAGCCAGGGATGTATTAGGCTGCGCTCCTCTGTCCTCAGCAAGGGGTCATGGGACTTGTAGTCTTTCCTGTTACGGTTCTCTGCATTGTTACTATCACGCCTTCATTTCACAGAAATACAAATTTGCATGTTCATAGGGTGACGCATGCCTCATTCCGTATGGGTGGATGCCTCTGATATGGGATCAATATCTTGAATGAAGTCTATGACATATTCACATCTATTCACAGTCATGTAGAAAGAAGTATGATCAACAAATCACAACTATTAAAGAAAAAAATCTACAGTAACACATTTATGTGATGCTAATACAATGCCATTATTAAACAGGTATCCATGCACTTCAGTTCTAGGTGATAGTCCTGGCAGGTGGTCCAAATCTGACTGGGTGGAGATCACATGACTACCGAGTTGTGCTTGAGCATGCAGAGGAAATTGGTGTGTGGAGGGAAGGAAGATCTGCATGCTTGAATATGAATGTTCAGTATCGTGCGTGTGTATACATGCTTGTTTGCGTGTTGCACATTGTTTGTTGTGTGTCTGTGTGCATTTGCTTGTGTGTGTGTGTTTGTAAGTGTTTATTTTGTGTGTCAGAGTGTGTATGTGTATGTGTGTTAGAGTGTGTGTGTGTGTGTGTGTGTGTGCATGCATGAGAGACTGGTCACTGGTCACAACACCCACCTTTTAAACTTGTAGAGCATGAAGGCCCCGCTGGCCATCAGGCTGAGCAGCACCAGGACGGCCAGAGCCCACACACCTGGACTGGCTGCCCCGGAGCGCGAACCTGAGGACAGGCACACACACACACACACACACACACACACACACACACACACACACACACACATATACAGAGCTGATCAGAGTGCACACTACAAATGTCTCTCTCTTTCTCTCTCTCTCTCTCACACACACACACATACACAATCAACAACAACAATATCAACACTCAAACACACACCAAACAGAACACAAACTAGCTGCATGCAAGTCAATCGATGAATCATTAGCAGAGAGATCAGAGAAAGAGAAAACCTAGAGATGTTCAAGACATGCACAGATATGAAAAAGCCTTTTATATAGCTGAACCCCCTTACATCAAAATATCTACAGTGTTTAATATATGAGCTAAATCACTCTAATAGCCACACTTAGATAGGTAGATTGATTGATAGGTAGATCGACAGCAAGAAAAGAGAGTAAACACTACAGCCAATCAAACGCACCAATATCTGCGCCTGTGGTTGTTGAACCATTAGCAACCACTCCCTTGAAAGACACTCCTTTCAAACAGATAGATGGATATAACTCATTATGGTGAGACAAAATATATAACTGAAATATGTAACTAAATCTTCACATCTGTTTGAGAAAAATATTGGGATTACACAAATAGCTATTAAGCCGCCTTCACATTGGCACTCCGTAATTCGCAGTGCTCCCCCGTCGGACGTCGGACTTGACCGTTGGAAGTGTCGGAGGCTTTTCGAGTTTGGGAGTAAAATGTACAATAGTGCTATTTTATTCCTAAATTAATTGTCTAACTGCCCTAATAGTGTTAAGAGACCATGTAAGACAGTGACATGACAAAAAACTTCGTTTGGAAATAATTATTTATTTTACATCAACCGTTCATTTTATTTTTCACAAGATGGGCTTGTGCACCACTATGGATCATACACGTTCCTTTTCGATGACTTTTGTTTTAAACTTTATCGTTTAAAAGCATGTAATATGACATTATAAAAGATAGATATTCAATTTGTTTATCAGTACCATACCAACGCTAACTTCCTTCGGATAGGAACCGTCCGTTGCTGTCGTACGAGTTCAATTTTTTTAACGCATGCGGATGACCAACGGACCCGATTTTTTTCGCACCGCACTGTTCGGACCCATTCGCATACGGTCTGCGAATCTCCATAGGAAATGAATGACTTCCGGCCGTTTCGCAGCCGTATCTACTGTGCCAATGTGAAGGCGGCTTTACTGTTACTGTTGGTGTTAACTATTATACCACTGGCTGATAAGCTAATGTTAATAGTATACTATACTGTATGTCATGTACAAGGGAGGTTAGTAGTACAGTATTATGTGTTCTTCATATGTGACCAGTTATCATATGCAGTAGCTGAGAGTTTTAAAATATGTGCAATGGCAAGGCTACCACTTTGTGGTGTGTCTGTGACCTTCATGAAAGCACCTTATAAAAAAGAATAAAATGAATAAAACAATTCTGAGATGTGTTTTGACCATGAGTATGATGGGTTGACCATGGGCTGATGTGTTATATTGCCTCGTCTGTGCAGAAAATAACATGACATGGACGGCTGTTGAGTGAGCGTACCTGCATTGGGGTCAGCGAGGGAAACCAGCACCTGAAGGCCTCCCCGCACGATGAAGCTGACGTTGTTCTCGTTCAGAGCCTGCTTTATGGACGAGATACGCTGGGAGGGACAGAGACGGAGGGAATGGACAGGAGGAGAGAAGGAAAGAGAAAGAAAAAAAAACACTTAATCTTTTAAAGTGACCTTGAGTCTATTGACGAAAATGGAAGCTTTTAGTGGAGGCTCTTGCTAGCAAGACTCTAATGGCGCGTCATTCATTCATTCATTCATCACTTCTGACTCATAGGCAGTGTCCACACCTGCCTTTACAACAACTCAGCGCACGCATGAGTTCAGCTGCTTTCAAACATTTATAATGATTCAACGTGTCATATCCCATTGAGGATTAAAATAGTTTAATGTCTCATCTGCTTCCTGAATCTTTCTATTAAAAGAGAGGTATACCAAAATAGACTGGGACTGAGAATTAAGGTGAACTCTAAAACTGGGACACTAATTCCACCTAAAATACCAACATTATAACTGAATTTGCTAATGTGTAATAAATTACTTCTTATATCTAAATACAGTAAATCAAACATTTACTGTATGTCTAAGTGTATACTTACTTACAACAACATATCTCACATCTTTCTATCTTGGCTACAGAATATCAATTCACAGGATGTGTGTATTTGCGCATGTATGAGTGTGTGTGTGTGTGTGTGTGTGTGTGTGTGCGTCAGTACCTTATCCACATACACACTCCTCTTGGCAGTCGTACTCTCTGGAGGAAGCACATAGAGGTCTGCTGTGGTTGGAAGGCCAGGTTTCACCATGGTAACCAGAGAGTCTTGTGGAATCCCAGTGATCTTGGGAGACAGAAGGTGAGCGTAAGGTCAGCTTTATTTAATGGTGTTCACTATTAAACTAGACAACTGACAACATTGTTAAATTAAGAGCTTGTGTGCATGAATGTGTGTGTGTGTGTGTGTGTGCACGTGTGTGTGTGTGTGTGTGTGTGTGTGTGTGTGTGTGTGTCTGTGTGTCTGTGTGTTTGTGTGTGTGTGTGTGTGTGTGTGTACGTGTGTACGTGTGTGTGTGTGTGTGTGTGTGTGTGTGTGTGTGTGTGAGTGTGTGTGTGTGTGTGTGTGTGTACAGTACGTGTGTGTGTGTAGTGTGTACAGTACGTGTGTGTGTGTGTGTGTGTGTGCGTGTGTGTGTGTCAAAGCTTTCATTTCAGGCTGCGTGTTCACAAGAGAATGTGTGCGCCTGTGTTGCAGAGCATGTGTGTTGTTTGTTTAGCATCAGCAACAACAAACACCATCTTCAGACACTTCAGAATCCAAGGATGGTCTGTAAGCTCTGGTCTGTGTCTGTATCTGGTCTGGGCCTGCGCCTGGTATCTAGTGTGTGTGTGTGTGTGTGTGTGTGTGTGTGTGTGTGTGTGTGTGTGTGTGTTAGAGGGAGAGAGAAAGAAAGACAGGGGGAGAGAGAGAGAGAGAGAGAGAGAGAGAGAGAGAGAGAGAGAGAGAGAGAGAGAGAGAGAGAGAGAGAGAGAGAGAGAGAGAGAGGATGTTCTTAGCTACACACACCTTGGCCAGGATCTTGGTGACCACCTGGCCGATGTCCTCCCTCCACTCTGGGATGTTGGGGTTGAAGCGGTCGAGGTTCCTGCTGAAGCTCAGCGGAATCACCTGGAAGTGGTCTGGAAAAGCCAGAGAGAGAGATCCCACATAAACATACGCATGAGCAGCATAAACAGACATCAGTCACCTGAGACAGATTACACAGGATTACACACAAACAACCATGATTTATGTCCTCATAATGCTGATGTTACTTTAACAAAGCAAATGATCTCATATTTTGTCATGGAAAACCATTCTTCCTACAAAGCTTCAGTCCGAGCTGAAATGTCCTCCAGCCCCATAGACAATGCTCTATTCTTATCTATAGAGAATCGAATTCTAATCTTTCATTCAGGAGATCATTACACTGACTCTTAAATTCCGTGTGCGCTTAAAGAACTTTCTGGTGGTTTTTATATTTCTTGGGGACTCATTTAAAAAGTCTTGTGCAGCAAAGCAGCCTGATCACACCAAAAGCTTGATTGATTGAAGACCCAGTCAGACCAATGGTACAGTAAGAAAAATCAGGAACAGAGTTTTATTTACAGTGATATGCATCAAGGAACAGACAGCATAAGATCCATCAGCTGATCTCACTAGACAAGGAAATAGTTAGAGTTTAAGTAGGGCCTACACAACAACAACGGATCTATAATCATACATATAGCTGCGTTTCCATTACCCATTAAATTGCGCAAATTAAGAGTTGCGAAAAGAAATGTGCTTAATGGAAACACACACATTTCGAAAAAACTCACATGTTTCGATAAAAAGTTTTTGCGCTCGGGTGAGGTGGTATTTCGAGCGTATCGAAATTTGTATATTTCGCAAAACTGCAATGGAAACACCTTTTTCGCATCTGACGAGTCACGTGATCCAACAAACGGATGTTAGGAGGAACGAAACCGACGAAGAAGACTGCCGACAGGAAGTGGCACCGGGAGAATAATGTAAAACAATATTTTTTTTTTCATTAAAAGTGGCTCGTGTCATTCTAAAATGTTGAATCCACAGCTGTGAACTTGCCGACAACACTTTCTCAAAAACGCTGCATAGGCTACGCAACCGCTCAACTAGTTTTGTTTACCCATAGCAACAACGTTGCTATGCTTTGCTGGTTTAACGTGATGAGAACGGTGCTGAGAGAAATCTAGATTCTAGTTTTAGAAACTAATCAACTGGGCTGATCTACGAAACATTCCACTGACATGGCTGTGACATGATTTAAGCATAGGCCTACTACAACAAACTCCTGTGAAATATGTCATTTTTAATTTTATGTTTCTGCCCCACCAAAACGTAGGCCTCCTCCGCTGATGGCTTATAGCCTAATGACTGATAATCAGCGTGCCGTGGTGGCAATTTGAATGCATTTAGTGTAGGCTAAATCCCGCTAAATCCCTATGGCTAAATCTGGGTAATGTTGATAACCACCATGTCTCCTAATGACTTACATCACGCGAGAATACACGAGATTTTAATTTAGTTAGCCGAATGTAATGGAAACACCGCAATTGCGAAAATTGTGATATTCGACATTAAGACAGTAGCTGCGTTTCCATTGACCATTAAATTGCGCAAATTAAGAATTGCGAAAAGAAATGTGGTGAATGGAAACACACACATTTCGAAAAAACTCACATTTTTCGATAAAAAGTTTTTGCGCTCGGGTGAGGTGGTATTTAGAGCGTATCGAAATTTGTATATTTCGCAAAACTGCAATGGAAACACTTTTTTCGCATCTAACGAGTCACGTGATCCAACAACCGGATGTTAGGAGGAACGAAACCGACGAAGAAGACTGTCGACAGGAAGTGGCTCCGGGAGAATAATGTAAAAAATATATATATTTTTATTCATTAAAAGTGGCTCGTGTCATTCTAAAATGTTGAATCCACTAGTCTAACCCTAACCCTAGCTCCTCTGTGAACTCGCCGACAACACTTTCTCAAAAACGCTGCATAGCCTACGCAACCGCTCAACTAGTTTTGTTTACCCATAGCAACAACGTAGCTATGCTTTGCTGGTGGGTTTAACGTGATGAGAACGGTGCTGAAAGAAATCTAGATTCTAGATTCTAGTTCTAGAAACTAATCAACTGGGCTGATCTACGAAATATTCCACTGACATGGCTGTGACATGATTTAAGCATACTGTAGGCCTATAAGTGATTGATATGTAATTTTTAATTTGATGTTTCTGCCCCATCAAAACGTAGGCCTCCTCCGCTGATGGCTTATAGCCTAATGACTGATAATCAGCGTTAGTGCCGTGCCGTGGTGACAATTTGAATGCATTTAGTGTAAATCTGGGTTATGTTGATAACCGCCATGTCTCCTAATGACTTACAGCACGCGAGAATACACGAGATTTTAATTTAGTTAGCCGAATGTAATGGAAACACCGCAATTGCGAAAATTGTGATTTTCGACATTAAGTCAATATCGACAAAGTTTTTGCGCATATTTGTAATGGAAACGCAGCTACTATCGACAAAGTTTTTGCGCATATTTGTAATGGAAGCTTATATAGACAGCACAGTCAAGAGCCATCCAATCTACCCTAAGTGTCCAAGTGACCTACTAGTGAGAAATGCAGAACATTAAAGCACGTATTGGAATATTGGACATGATGTTCTATTCCACTCTTTCTCTCAAGCTATCCACGATATTCCTTAGCCAACATCCCCATGACACCTCAGTATTCAGAAAACGGTTTTCTATTTCCGGCGAAGCTGCGTTGTATCGATTTTAATGTGACGGTTGAAAGTGCTTGACGTACTGTATCATAAGGCATATAAAAGCAAACTTTTATATTTTTCTATCAGTCATATCCACCTTATTCCTTAACCCGGAAATATGTATCGTTGCGATGGTTACGAGACTGTTTTCAACTTCCGTTCATTCTGTTAACATGTGCGTTCTCCGTAGCGAACTAGATTATGCCTCAACTTAGATTTCTTTCGAAATGTTGACAATTCTGCCCTCGGCATGTATAAACTACATCATATATAACCGATATAAAATAGAAAAGTTTACTTTTATATGCGTTATGATATGTTAAGCACCGTAAACCGTCACGTTAAAACAGATACAATGCAGCTTCGCCGGAAATAGAAAACCGTCTCGGTGTCATGGCGACCCCCATTGTTGGGCTGCGGAATATCGTGGATAGTATGTAGATTATCCATACTGAGGGCAGAATTGTCAACATTTCGAAAGAAATATAAGTTGAAGCATTATTCTAGTTAGAGTACTGAGAATACACAAAGTTATAATGTAAACAGAATGGACGGAAGATGAAAACCGGCCAGATTTATGTTTTTATGGAATAAGGTGGATGCCCTGCTACACCATCCACGGTGACTCGCTCCCCTGAGTGCACTTAAAGCAAAGACCTCAAAGAAAGAAACCTACTACAGTAGTCGTACCCCGCTGGGTCTATTTACAATCTCATCCACTTCACCTTACATGGGCCACCAAACAGCAGCCAATGGTACTGTAGCTCTGTCCCAGGACGCATGACCCCCATGCTCCATAACACAATCGGTAGGGTAGGTGGTGGGGGGGGGGGGGGGGGTGAGGCTGGATGGAGATTGATGCTGAAATGCTAACTTTAGCTCATGAATAACCCAAACCTCCCCCTCTGCACTCGTGTGTGCGCGGTTTGTCTGAGGTTCTCTGACTTACGCAATGGTCCAATGACACCAATTCGCTCTGGAGCAAACCATGAAGTTGTTGAGGGAGGGGTGGGGAGAGTGGAAAAAAACAATAACACCCTGGCATAAAAGGCACTCAGGTTGAACTCGGGACGATGGTCTCTATTCCTGGCGTTCCGCATGCTCCCAAAACACATAAATATTTATGGCGTCTGAGACGTGCATAAATATTGATGTCCACTCAAGTTAGGCTTATAAAACTGCCTCGGTCGGTGACAGAAGAGTCTCTCACTCTCTCTCACTCTCTCTTTCTCTCTGCTTTTTCTCCCTGTGATAGAAATGTGCTTTTTGCCATTTCTGTGTCATCCACAGACTGAGGTCTTGTATGACAGCGCCAGTGTAATGCGATGCTTTCTGGGACGGTTCTTCATGTGAATGCTGACAGGCCTGGAGCTCAGGACAGGCTCCCAACACAGCGCAGCGCTAAGAAAGGAATACTACATCAAAAACAATCCAGCAGTGAGATGCCTGACATTGCACCTCAATTCTGCACACTTCGCTACAGGGCATTTGAGCTCCTTCTATATCGTCTCCAGAGCTTTGTGTGGGAGTTGTTGAATGATGTTTTGGGGGTGAAGGGACTCGTTTGTCCTCGTGTAACTCTCTTACCGTACACTCGGACTGTCTTACTGTCCTGCACCATGGAGCGGCTGTTGGAGGCCTGGACAGTGACGGAGACCTCGCCGGACTCTGTGAACCGAGTGATCAGACTCCTCTCCAGGGTGAGTTTGGGCTGATGGAGGACACACACACACACACACACACACCAATGTACTGGGTCACAGCGACTGATATCAAATCCTCCTAAAATGAGGCCTTGATGCCTCATGTAATAACTGGTAAGTAGAACAAGGTCACTCTGGTTATAACACAGCTTTTGGTATCTTGAAAAAGGTCTGTAGAGTGTACCTGTAAGTCATCACCAATCCACCAGTAGAAGACAGTCAGGTTGGCCTCAGAGGGAAGCACTGTGGCCGTCAGGTTCACTTCCTGGTTCGTACCAGCAATAGGAACCACTTCCAGGTGCACTTCCTGTAAAGGAGCTTTGACGAGCAAAAAAACCCAAACAGATTACAATACACATCTTGACAAACATATAAATTAATGATGCATATACAGTAATGTGCGTCATCGTTTTGATAGACATTCATATCTATTTCCAAACTATGCAAGTCAACAGCTCTTACGGTATCATCCATCATATATAGACAGGGGGTGTCTCTCATTTGGTCTTTTATACACCCTCCCTTCCTTCCTTGATCCTCGTCCTCACTAATCTAGATAAAGAATGATGGGGCAGCAACAATGGGATAGTCAGTTTTAATTATAGATCAGTGGGAACGCCCCTCGAGGATCAAGGAGAGATGTTGAGAGGCATCCCTATAGACATGGCTCTTCCTGTCATGTGACCTCACTGACCTGTGACCTGGATGTAGAGGGTGGCGTGGTCGTGGCCGGCGTTGTTCTCGGCCCTCACGGTGACCCGGTAGACGCCCAGGCTCTCGTAGCGGTGCTGTATGGGCTCGTCCGTGACGGTCAGGTTCTGGTAGATGGCCCGCACGCCGTCCCCCAGGTCCACCT
>NC_085009.1:9364965-9369965 GCF_963854185.1 Sardina pilchardus | reverse complement strand
GGGCAGGTACTCATATACTCGCACACACACATACACACCAAAACACACACACACACACACACACACACACACACACACACACACACACACACACACACACACACACACACACACACACACACACACACACACACACAACCACCATTCTGATTCTCTCTCTCTCTCTCTCTCTCTCTCTCTCTGTCTCTCTCTATGTACACACACAAGCCATATGAGCATCCTCAGCCAGTCACACACACACACACACACACACAGACACAGACACACACACACACACACACACACACACACACACAGAGAATTTCACTGACACTGACATTTCACAGTCAGTGTCAGGTATTCCAGAGTGTTGTAAAACTTCAAACAGAGCCTTGTCTTTCACACAAACTCACTCTTTCCCCTTCACCACTTACATTCATATTCTACCCTCTACTCTTCCACTGCTTTCGACCCAAGTGACCTTAAGAACTACAGACCCATCTCCAAGCTGCCATTTATCTCCATGATCCTTGAAAAAGTTGTCTTGTCTCAGCTCATGTCTTATTTGAACACTTTTAATATCCGTGAGAAATTTCAATCTGGTTTTAGAGCTCAGCACAGTACTGAATACGCCCTGCTGAGGGTCCTTCATGGCATCCTGCTGTGCATTGAGTTCGGGTCAGGTGCCATTTTAGCTTTGCTTGATCTTAGTGCAGCATTTGATACAGTCGACCATGTCATTCCTTTAAAACCCCTGAAGGGCAGACTAGGCTTACAGGGTCCATTTTTTTAATGGCTTACCTCAAGCCTACAAAATTTAACATCCGCCGTTGTTTTAATAAATTGCTCTTCATCCTCTGCTCCCATCAATTTTGGTGTTCCCCAAGGTTCGGTTTTAGGCCCCCTTTTATTCTTTTTGTACATGCTTCCTCTCGGCACAATCTTTCAAAAACGACACTCAGCATTATGTGTCATTAAAACCAGGTAGTCAGTGTTTAATCACTCACTTGTTAAACTGCTTAGATGATATCAAATCCTGGATGGCAAGTAATTTTCTCCAACTCAATGACAGTAAAACTGAAGTGATTTGATTTGGCGCCGTCTGCAAATCTACACACTGTAGTTAAAATCTTAGTGTCCTCGTTGATAGCTCTCTGAATTTGCAGTGTGGTGAAGGGCAGCTTTTATCATCTAAGAACTATAGCTAAGCTTAAACATTTTTTGCCTCACAATGATCTGAACCACTATCCATGCCTTTATCACATCCTGCCTTGATTACTGTGACTCCCTACACTGGTTTAACCCAGCCAAACATTTCAAAGCTTTACCTGGTCCAAAATGCTAGTTAGACTTTTAAGAGGAACTAAGAAAAGGGCATATCACACCTGCCCTGGCTCACCTGCATTGTCTTAGAATATAATATAGAATTGAAATCTTGTTTTTAAAGCTCTTAATGGATTATTAGCCCCTTCTTACATTACAGAGCTTTTAACTCTGCCCCAAGGTTACTCAGGTCCTCTTCTCAGCAACTCCTCACAGTCCAACACACACATCTTAAAACCAAAGGAGATATAGTAGGGCTTTCTCAGTGACTGCCCCCAATTTAGGAATAACCTTCGTCCCTATGTCAAGCTTGACTTAAGTCTTGCCTAACTATCTTCAGTGTTTAGTCTAGTTTAAAAACTCTCCTTTTCACCCTTGCTTTTAGCTCTGTCTAAATAACTTCCTGGTTTTATTATCCTTACTGGCCCCATTTTATTTCATTTGTTGTCTATTTTTCTTGATTTCAGCATTATCTTATTTTGGCCTTTTTAGTAGCCCCTTTTGTGCATTCATTTGTCTATATTAACAACCAATATCGAATATGTTTACCATGGATAACACACACACACACACACACACACACACACACACACGCACACACACACACACGCACACACACACACACACACACACACATAAGCACCAATTCCGCTCTCTACAACAGCTTTTAGTTTCATAAAAGGAGGGAACAGGGCTAATAGGAGTAGTTATAAAAAGCTCATCATTGGCACATCTGTTGGTGGAAACAAGCTGTTGCTGGGGGCCCTAACTGAGGCAGACACCCAGACAAACACAGACAGGCCTCAACAGCTCACAATGACACATCAATCACTGCAGCCAGCAGACACAACACTGTGGGATATCAGCACAACACCTGAGCATGACTCAACTGTGACCATGCACTACAAACACACACACACACACACACACACACACACACACACACACACACACATACTCAAAAACTAAACACAAGCACATACACGCCGAACACACACACACAAACACACAAACACACACACACACACACACACACACACACACACACACACACACACACACAAAACATAATCAAACACACTCGCAAACACACACAAACACACACACATAATACACAATTTAGGCAAGAGACTGTTTGGTTGTCTGTGAGTAGATGACATCCCCATGCTAACACCATAACATTTCCACAGCGCATGCCAATAAGCCTTGGCATTTTCACGGGCACTGCCCATCTGCCGCCCGCCCTCAGGGCTTCAGAGAGGCTGCTGGCATCTGCAGCTGTCTCTCTCTCGTTTTGTGTGTGTGTGTGTGTGTGTGTGTGTGTGTGTTGGCATGTACATTTGTGACGTTCCACGGCAAAACCAGTCGCTTGTCGCAACAGGCGTTTCTGAGAAAAATGGCCATTTATGTCACTTGTGCTAAAATCGTGGATTTTTTTTTGTAAGTGTTTTGAAACAGTGGGAGGTCTACACTGTACGGCCGTGAATACATTTCGCCGAAAAACTGACCTTTTGTAGTCTAAAAACGTGAGTTTGTTGAGGTGAGAAAGTTAGAGGAAGCAGGAAGTTAGAGGCGTCTCGTTTTTTGCCGCTTTACGGTAAATGCACTCATCGACAACCACCAAGCCATCCGCGTGCTGTGTCGTTGATACAAGTACCGTAAATCTTGTAATAGCGGCGACCTTACAAAGCGTTCGTGAGTGTTGAGCCGACGGTTAACTTCAAAGGCAGATTTCTCCGTTTTTCTATTGGCATGACAGGATGAACTCAACTCCTTTGAATGTTTATATTTCAGTAATATGACGTTCAATTCATTAGATATAGGTATCGTTTTGAAGGTTGATTATGCCCCTTCCTGAAAACGTAATAACTTTGATTTTGAAAATTTGGACATTGTGACTGATTTCGCCGTGGAAGGTCACATTTATGTAGTATGTGTGTATGCATGCATGTGGGTGTTTGTGTACACATTTGTGTATATGAAAGCATTTGTTGGAGGCAGCTGCAAAGTGTGTGTATGTATGTCTGCCTGTATGAATGTGCACATGTGTGTACGTGTGTGTGTGTGTGTGTGTGTGTGTGTGTGTGTGTGTGTGTGTGTGTGTGTGTGTGTGTCTGTGCGTGCCTGCGTGCATGCCTGCGCATTATGTGTGTTTGTGTGTGTGTGTGTGTGTGTGTGTGTGTGTGTGTGTGTGTGTGTGTGTGTGTTTGTGTGTGTGTGTGTGCTTGTGTGCGTGCGTGTGTGCGTGCATGTGTGTGTGTGGTCATATTTGTTCAGGAGGCCACATGGTGGTGGACAAAGCTGCAGACAGACGGGATGACAGATGCCATAAAATAAACACATATACTGTCCTGACCTATATCCTATAACCCTGAAGGGGAGGTGTGTGTGTGTGTGTGTGTGTGTGTGTGTGTGTGTAGGTGTGTGCGTGTTTGTGTGTGTGTGTGTGTGTGTGTGTGTGTGTGTGTGTGTGCTCACATGTGTAAAAATGTGATTGAATGTTTGCAAACATACAGATTGTGTGTGTGTGTGTATGTGTGTGTGTGTGTGTCCTGCAGAGATAATCCGGGTGGATAATAGTGTGTGTGTTTCTGTTTTTCCTCCGACTCCCAGCAGGGATGCAGGATTAATGAGGTTTAAATAATTCCCCTCTAACCTCACACACACACACACACACACACACACACACACATGCTTGTCTTGTCAGCACAGCAATACTGTACATTAAGCACAACGGATTGTCCTATTTCCCCTTTGCATTTTAACTGCAAATACATTACACAAGGATTTATGATGATAACCATTTGTCACATATTACAGACTATTCATACGCAAAAAACAACGACAGTGTGTTAGAAACTATAGTAACACTTTATTACTTATGTAGACCCCTTCAAATAAAGCGTTACGGAAACCATATTCATGGGACTCCATTGCCAGCCATGTGTATAAATCTCTCACTCACACACACACACACACACACACACACACACACACACACACACACACACACACACACACACACACACACACACACACACACACTCACACACAAACACACACACACGCTGTCTGACACTGACGCTGTAATCATTGGCTTTCTCTTACCTTCACAAATATGTACTCGTCCTGCACCGTGAGGGAGTCGCGATCGATCTTCCCCAGGAACTGAGCGGTCACCATTTTATCTGAGCAATTTTGGATCAGACACGTCACATAGAGGAAACCTGAAGGACAGAGAGAGAGAGAGAGAGAGAGAGAGAAGGAGCGGGAGAGAGAGAGAGAGACATAGAGAGAGATTTAAATTATTAGCAGAAATAAAGTGTACTAACAGTAATAACAGCAGCATCTCAATAAGTGCATGCATATGTATGTGTTTGTACTGCATATATGCACATGAACACACACACACACACACACACACACACACACACACACACACACACACACACACAAAGACACCTACACACACACACACACACACACACACACACATTCTCTCCCTTGTTCAGCACACAATAGTCTAAGAAATGATGACAGTAATCACGTCGGTTAAAAAGGAGAGGCGATAATAGCGTTATGAAAGGCATCACCTCCACAGGTGATCCGTGCGTGTTGCGTTTCATGGCCGAGCCGCGCTCCGCTAGTCTTTGTTATTCTTTAAGTCGCTCGTGTGAGTGGCTTTGTGTTTTCGGTGT
>NC_085009.1:9347304-9354765 GCF_963854185.1 Sardina pilchardus | reverse complement strand
CAGACAGTTCATCCCTATACATTGAACAAGAGGACCGTAGGTCTTTCTTTACACTAAAGCAGCGAATAGGTGACAGTTCATCCCTATACATTGAACAAGAGGAGCGTAGGTCTTTCTTTACACTAAAGCAGCGAATAGATGACAGTTCATCCCTATACATTGAACAAGAGGAGCGTAGGTCTTTCTTTACATTACAGCAGTGAAAAGGTGGCAACTCTTCCCTCTTTGTCTGATGTATCGGATTAGCGCTGACAGGCAGCACTCTGTTTAACTGGCTATTGACAGGAGACAAGGGAGTCGGTTGATGGCAGGAGATTAACTGGAGGGTGAAGGAGGCTCATAGATTTCAGCTTTTGTTTTCGTGTGGAGTTGTTTTCACAAAAAAAAAAACATACACAAGGCGCAGATTAGAACGCCAAAATAACTAATACCGCCCTTGGCATTGACCAACCCTGACAATTTTTCACCGGCAGTAACTCTGACTTGGAAAATATTCAGTGAGAATCTAAGAGGTTCACACACACACACATACACACATAGACACATAGACACACACACAGACACAGACACACACACACACACACACACACACTACCACTCACACACACACGCACACACACACACACACACACACACACTCACATACTCAAACACTCACACACACACACACACACACACACACACACACACACACACACTTTCTCAGCCATGCGTTTACTTCGGAGCGTAACGCTAATCAAGGATTTGCATTAGAATCCAGATGACACCACTCTAAGCCCCCGTGGCCGCTGTCGCGACATCCTATCGATTAATCATTTAACGGTTTATAGACCATAAAATGAACACATTAAATTGGGACCCGGGAGAGCCCGAGTGCGCCGCTAATCACCAAAACACACCAGACAGATGCCGGGCTTTTGAGTCGGCGCCGCGATTAAGGCACGACGACGATCACACGTCTTTTTGATATTCGAAAACGCGGACCCTTCTATAGCTTTTTTGATTCGGGGAACCCGAGAAGACCCTTAACGCAGTCTAAACTCCGCCAGTCGCCAATTAAAAGGACTGCTGTGTTAGAATTCCTTATGTGCGAATGTGTAGTTAAAAAAGAAAAAGAAAAAAAAACACAAAGAGCTTTGTGTCAGTACTTTTCCTCCCTTAGTGTGCCATTAGGTTTGTGCATAGTTGCGGTCCGGCTGTGGCTGGGGGACTTAATGGGGGACATGGTCAATTAAAGTCTCGGCCAGAGAGCTGTCAGCCAGTCCGAGGGTCGGCCGGGAGCTGAGAGCTCCTGTTTAAGCCACGGTCACACAGACCTGCTCTCTCTCCCACCGGGAGGGACGGGCCACAGAGAGTGAGGGGGGACCACAGAAATAATTAGGTGCTCTCCACACTCTCGGTCTGTTTGTGTGTGTGTGTGTGTGTGTGTGTGTGTGTGTGTGTGTGTGTGTGTGTGTGTGTGTGTGTGTGTGTGTGTGTGTGTGTGTGTGTGTGTGTGCGCGTCTTTGTGGTGGTTAAATAGCTGGGATCACCCAGCCAGCGCGGAGAAGGACGATGACGAGAATACTAATCCAGCCAAATCATTTCATTCTCTCTCTCTTTCCTCTTCCTCTTGCTCTCTCTCCCTCTCTCCCTCTCCCTCTCTCTCTCTCTCTCTCTCCCTCTCTCACACTCTCTCTCCCTCTCAGCGTGCTCGTCTCATGAGAAAAATGACCAAATAAAGGACACAAAAAAAATAAAATAATCGATCTTGTTTAGGGACAGACCGGGTTGCCAATGAACCTCAAAATCTCATTAGTCTCTTTGCCCCCCCCCCCCCCCCCCCCACCCCCCCCCCCCCCCCCCTGCCTAAACGGTTCCCTCTCTTTGTAAACAGCTGTGGAGAACATTCATTCCCAGACTAAACGTTGTTACGACGCTCGCCAAGAAGATAAACAACCTTGACCTACTAACCCCTTGTCAATCACGACTGTGGCCCACCATTCTGACTTTATTGGATTAGAAGCCCCCAAACAAACTGCACAGCTGTCTCTGCTTTGTTTCAGGGCAGTGCCGAGTGCCACTCTGGCGCATTGCAGTACCACTCCTGCCCCCTAGGTGGTGGTGTTGCGCAATCCAAAGGTTGCGCCAGCATTTTCAAGGCATTTATGAGGGGAGAGAGCTGGCAGGAAAAAAATCGACCCAGCCCTGAGAAATGAGCTGCAAAGCCCCAACAAGCACGACAGACCAAAGCGCTCTCTTAGGCTGGGGTCTGTGAAATCACCACTCTGTGCCTGTCTCACACAAAAGCTCCTTAAAGTGAGAACAGAGAACAGAGAGAGCGAAAGATAGAGAGAAAGAGAGCAAGAGAGTGAGAGAGAGAGAGAGGGAGAACTCGTGTGGGGGTACAGTGAGAGAGAACAGAACTTCTCCGAAAACTTTACTTCACACAGTCATAACTCACGGCAACATCACACGCACACACACACAGGGCCGGCATTGTCCAGCGCTGGACGACAGCTACTAAATGCTACTTCCTGCAAGACGCACATGAAAGGGCTCGAGGAGAATTCCAAGAGGGATGCCACTGACATCCTGAACCCGATGGTGATGACCTACAGCATTTGAGGCATTTCTACACGAAATCAGTGGAACGTGTGGAGCGCAATGGGATTGCACTGACAGACAGCCACAGTGCTTTAGTCGGCTACAGTACTTCTTGAAGGATCATGTAATTCATATAATCTGTTATAAAATACAAATCTGCTTATGGATCCTAAAATAGATGCATGTCTCTCTATCTTTTTTTCTGTGTCACGCACACAGACATGCGGATATATAGTACACACGCACACACACACACACACGCAAGCACCAGGCACGCACGCATGCACGCACATACACACACACACTCACACACGGACACACACACCTCTCACACTCTGTCAAACCACACACAACAAACATAAACAGAAACACACATACACAAACACACACACGCACACACACACACACACACACACACACACACACACACACACACACACACACACACACACACACACACACACACACACACACACACACCCTTTTGCTGTACAAAAACAAGCTCAGCTGCAGTTCTAATGCAGACAAATAGCAGAGGAGAGGAGGAGCGGCTGGAGTGGAACTCATTCCCAGTTCCCCGGTCGGTCCCCTCCCCTCTGTTCACTCCACACTACTGCTCTCCTCTCCTCTCCTCTCCTCCCAATTACATATGCAAATTGGAGGTTTTGATTTCCAGACAAAAGAAAGGGAGATTGGAAGGAGGGTTGGGGGGGGGGGCAACAAGACGGCAATGAACCGTGAGTCACCTTGAATTGACTCTGTGAATACCAGAGGAGGTGAACACACACTCTCTCTCACACATACAGTACACTCACACAAATACACACAAACACACACATACACACACTCTCTTTCTCTCTCTCTCTCTCACACACACACACACACATACACACTTACATGTTAGTCAAAGATTCAGGCCCTCTTAACTCATGGGATCAAGAACACACTTGTCAGTGGCAGAGGTGTGTGTATGTGTGTGCGTGTGTGTGCGCGCGCATGTGTGTGTGTCTAAGCGTGTGTAGTACACCACTACACACTCCTGCCTCACCAGAGGTGTCAAAAGCCAACGAGTGGGAACAAGAAAGACTCGGAGCTCTTACATCTCCCGGCTACGCGCTGCACATCCCCTCCATCACTTAGCGGGCCTCCATTACGGCTCCAGCAGTGTGATTCGGGGCAGGTACATTTGCACTACACGGAGAGGAAACAGGAGCCTGTGGGGGCCCGGGCCAGTGGAAAAGAGAAGCCGCTGCGGCTCTAACCCGGGCCTTACACAACGCTCATTACCAGGGGAGACATGCTCCTTCTCCCTCTCTCTCTCTCTCTCTCTCTCTCTCCCTCTCTCTCTCTCTCCCTCTCTCTCTCCCTCTCTCCCTCTCTCTCTCTGGTGCTGGCCCTGTGGCCCAGATTTCAGCGCGGCTCAACTCTCCCTCACCCTGAGCCACGGGAGCGCTTTTTAATGTCTGTCAGATAAGGCCACGCCGCTAAACCTACAGTACTGTACATCTTATTTTTTTATCTCTCTCTCTCTCTCCCTCCCTCGCTCCCTCCCTCTCTCTCTCTCTTTCTCTTCCAGTTACAATTCCCCAATGATGAGCACATTACTCTCAGCTATCAGATCCAATCTTTGTTGCCCTCTATGTCATTCTCGCTAACTGTGTGTATGTGTGGCCATGTGCGGCTGTCTAAGTCACTGAGTGTATGTGTCTCTGTGTTAACAGCTTTGTTAACAGGAAGTGTGTGTGTGTGTGTGTGTGTGTGTGTGTGTGTGTGTGTGAGTGTGTGTGTGTGTGTGTGTGTGTGTGTGCGTGTGTGCGTGTGTGTGTGTGTGTGTGTGTGTGTGTGTACAGTATGTGTGTGTGTGCGGGTGTGCGGGTGTGTGTGTGTGTGTGAGTGTGTGTGTGTTAGAGCTCTTAAATACACTGTAAAGAGATGGAAGGCGCAATGAAGATGGATCATATAGACAAGGAAGTTAGGATTGTCAGGCGGCAACCACCACACCCGCACAAGGAGTGAGAGAAGGAGGGAGGAAGAGAGAGAGAGAAAGTGAGAGGGAGAGAGGAAGAGAGAGAGACAGAGAGAGGGAGAGGGAGAGAGAGAGATTATTCAGACTGGTCTTTGTAGAAATAAATTACCATAGACTGATGACTGGCAGCTGAGCCTGTTTTTCATCTACCGGTCTGTGTGTAGGTGGATGGATTTATATCTGTGTGTGTGTGTGTGTGTGTGTCTGTGTGTGTGTGAGAGAGTATGTGTGTGTGTGTGTGTGTGTGTGTGTGTGTGTGATTGAGAGACAGATTGGTGTGTGGGAGATTTTTCCACCCTCTTTACCAAAATCCGGCATTCATACAGGCAATTTGTTGAGGTCAGACAGAGAGTGAAATCACTGCCATCATAACCTGTGGCTGTCAAAAACACTTATCTCAAGTAGCCAACACACACACACACACACACACACACACACACACACACACACACACACACAGCACCAGGAAGACAAGAACACAGACACACACAGACACACACTGTTTGTAAGAATGACAGAGATAAATAGTTTTTCTGTCTTACTTTTGTTCAAATTTTGAAATGTCAAACCATTTTTAGAGCTAAAATTTAATAGGGAGCGATTTGAAAACAAAGACTGCGTGCATAAGGCATATTTGCACTGTACACAAACTGAATAAATGACTGCAGTATCTTCCTAAAATACACCACACATCGCTGCTCAAATATTTAATGAACACAGTAAAGGCAGTATAAATATTGAATCACGTATGCAAAAGAACTTTTAAAGTTTCCTGCTGTGTTATCCTGCATCTGCCACTTCATATGATATTTCACTTCAGCGCGGAATAAACACATGCTAACGTATGCCACATCTGAGGACGCTTTCTTTAGCGCTTTGATTATCAGCCAAATAGTCTCATGCTAAGAACAAGTCAGCTCATCCAGCCGAGCTGTGTTTACCGCTATAGGTTTCAGTGAGCTCCTTCAAAGTCAGAGCAGGGTGTATTCAGCTTAATTAACGAGTTTAATCAGAGACAGCCACCTTTAATGACCCGACTGAGATAAAAAAAAAAAAAAGAAAACAAACAAGCATAGGTTTGCTCGACTCTTGGCAAAATAACTCCAACATAGAAAAAATCAATGGCCGACTCTACATCCTGAATGTTACTTAGGTAGTGATTTAAGGAGCATATTGGCCGCAGCCGGTTTTAAACAGGTTTTACGCCGTGGTGTATATCTATGACATTTTTATGACCGATTTTGAACTTTCCACAGCATATCTTCCACTTAACTGTACCTCCGAGGGTAAATGGTGTTTGTTTGGGAAAGTCTACAGCCTGATGGTTCTCCCAGCTTACCGTTCCATTCAGGGAAATGTTCAAGTCTAGAGGTCTCTTCACCCAATGATGATATATCAGCAAATTAGTAGCGGTTTGTTTCTACAGCTTACCACAAACAATATCAAGGGACACAGATATGAGAATGATTATGGCAATATGACAGCTACACTCAAATACATCATATTAACCACATGTAACTCTACTTCATGCTAATCTTGATAAACTACCTGATAAATCAACAACAATAATAGTCTTTACTGACTTCAAAAATGTTGTTACCATTGAGACTTCTACTTCTGTTTTGGAGTCCCTACAATTTTTCAATTTTCTATGCTTGTTCTTAACATTCATTCATATTTGTCTAACTCGACAAAAATGTTGGCAAATGTCAGCCAACCTCAGGCTTCCCTTTAGTATTCCGGGCCAGTCGCGCCAAATCCCCACCCTCCCTGTGAACATGATACTGGATGCAAGCGTGGCCTTTTGACTGAACCAATTTATCCCTCCTATATCTGGCCACCAAGAAATTAGGTTTTGATGAGGGTGTTATCAAATGGATGTAATTACTTAATACCCCCCCCACCTGCTGCTCCAATCAGTTTAATAAGTTATTATATTGGGATAATCATATCTCATAGCGTGGCTTTGGAAGCAGAAGCAGTGGTCACAGTTCAACCTGACGTGTCCTCGTGCAGACGCACCGTATTAGCCGACAACTCACGGCCTTAGTTAAGAATACTCAGGTTTAGAATCTTACTTTTGAGAAATCTATGCACCTTGTTCCAAGGGGTGCTGCTGCTGAAGCAACAACCGGAGGTGGAACTTCTGGTGACTAAGCTGTTGTTGCCATATGGAGCAATAACCTATATGGAAATATCTTAACTCTGTTTGAGAATATCTTTCGAGGAATATCACAAAGAGGCTTTTTTTAACAGTCTGAGGGTGTTTTTACAGACTGTTCCCTCTCCTCCTCATTGTACAGTTCAATCAAAACTCGGCGCTGAATTACTGCGTTTATATGCCAATGAATGGCTCCAATAGATGGTCACCTTTAGGTATTCAGAAATTTCACACCAGAAGTGCTAAAACTCAGCGAGGCGCCAAACAACAGAAAGTAATTACTGAATACACAGAACACCACAGCTCTCTTTCATCTCCCTTTTCACTGTTTGTATAAAACCCCGACGCAAATTAACATTTTTGCTGAAAGCAAATTACTCCATAGGCCCAGGTCTGCTGAAAAGAAATAATAGAAGTCGCTTCCGTTCACATTTAAATGTTTCATTGGCTTTTTAACTCGAGTGTTTTCAAATTAGGCTAATGGATTCTAAGTAGAATGGTGGGCTCGAGTCATATTGGAAATTCATCTATCCTGTGCCTTTCACTCTAAGTGGCTAAGCTGGCTGGGAAAAATCTGAACAATAAAAGGGTAATATCACCCGACGAGGACTGACAATGCGCACTTGTGGAACGACATCACCGTGAGCGCGGCCTTTTCTTTTATCTCAGAATGCTGTTTGTGTCCAAG
>NC_085009.1:9334804-9339804 GCF_963854185.1 Sardina pilchardus | reverse complement strand
TGGATTACTTCCGCATTGAATTGCATTTTAGAAGTGTAGGAATGCGCCCATCAAATCCAGTTTAGGCCTATTGTGGTGTGTTCTTCTGTTCCAAATGGCTGAATGCGGCCCACGTAGGCCTACTGTATGAGAATATGAATTCAACTAAGTCACCTGATACAACTAAAGTTTTATAGTAGTAATAGAAGATGCTTCTTCAAGTTGGAACAGGGACGTAATAGCCAGAAATTATAAGGTGTGTGAGATTTTAGGTGGCATCAACTCAGTAAAAATGAGGGGTGCATATATAGGCTATGACCGGTGGGACGCAAATTAGGCTACCTGGAAATGTAAACACTATAGCCTACTGCTAACCTATATCAGTGCTCTCAAAAATGAACGTGATCGCTAAATCAAAAACCGCACGTTAAAATAGGCTAGGCCTATGCTACTCGCAAGAATATACACTTTCATAGGCTGCACCATAATTCATTAAAAAAAATAAATATAGCCTAGATCTACTTACAAATAAATAACCCATAAGCTATTTTAAGTTGGAATGAAAACCAATGCAGTGCCTATTAAGATGGGTTTCATCGTAGGTCTAAATCAGGGATGGGCAACTGGCGGCCCGCGGGCCACATGCGGCCCGCCTCCTCACTCAGTGCGGCCCGCGGATGATCATTTTTACTGTGATTAAAAATGCGTGTTTTTTTTTTTTTTACTGCACCGTCATTGTAATTATACTGTTCGCCGATAGCTCATCCTATGCAAAACATCTCGGGCCCTCGGACCTTTACCATCGCTAAGGAAAAACAGTGCACACATGGAAGAAAAGTCGAAAACTCATTTAGAAAACCGTAGGCTACCTTTCAGTCAAAATCGGAAGCAGTGTCTGTTCATAGAATGGTAAGGCAAACCCATGTCAAGTTTTGCTAGAAACTATATCAGCCATGAAATATATAAACTTAAGTCGCTACTACACTACAACACTTGCGAAAAGTTATCAAGTAGCCTACCCTACACACACGGAGCTTCTCGGCCGCTGTCGTAGCTCGTAGCCGACCTCAAATCAAAAGTAGGCTAGCCTACACTAACAATAGCGACTAATTGCCAGAACTACACAGGAATCCGTCTTTTGCTGTTTCGCTTGAGCTTGCCAAAGCAAAGAAGCTATATCAGATGGCGAAATTGTTTGGGTGCGTAGTGGAGGTAAAAACTTCGAAACAGTACATTTGTCCCGACGCACGGTGACGCGCATAATTGTTGACATTCTGATAATGTTGAGGGGGGGGAGCTGAGACAAATCATGCATGACTGCAAGTAGGCCTACTGTAGCTTACTTTTTGCCGTTGGATTAGAGTACAGATGTGATGGATGTTACATGTTACATCTGTACTCTCATTATGGACGTTAGGAAATGTCTATAAATTCTTAAAAATGGAGTGGGAGCAAATGCATTGAATATGAGGCTTGTTGCACTTCATGATGGGCCATTGTTTTTCAGTTCTGTGCCATCATTGAATGGTGATTTATGTGAGCCCTTTGCACTCAAAATAATACTTATCACTGGCTGTAGGCTAAAATATTTGTATTTGTTGTTAGGGAGTCTATGTTAAAAATGCATTTGAGCATGAAAATTGACATATTTCGTTCTTATTCAGAATTATTTTGCAGCATCAGATGTGCGGACATCAGATGTGCGGACATTTGGCCCTCTGATGGTGATGATAAAAAAATGTGGCCCTCTTAGTCATGAAAGTTGCCCATCCCTGGTCTAAATCAACACGTAACCAGGCTTTGTTTATTGATAGCTAGACTGTATAACCGATTGGCCGAAGTAAGCAATTAATAGGCCTACTTGGGAAAATATCCTTTGAACAGACATCAAGAACCACGGTCGGTGAGTAGGAGTTACTAACACTTACTTACTTTACTTCAAATTTGCTGTCAGTTATCTCCGATGGCGCGTCCATAATGCGCGCTGGCTGCGTTCTGACGGGTGCAATGTGGCTAGTGCAAGACGACGCGGCTTGGATTTAAACATGGAAACAATTTCATCTAGATTTCTTTCCGGGAAATGCATGGAGTTGCCTTAATTTATTTAGAGAGTGAATACACTTCGAAACAGTGAAGTATCCTCATGTAATCCATTGATTTCAACAATGTAACTGTATTCTAAATACCAACTGTTTAAGTTGTAACTGTAACGGAATACAGATACTCATAATTTGTATTCTGAATACGTAACTTCGGTACATGTATTCCGTTACTCCCCAACACTGTCTATATCTCTCTCTCAAATTCAAAATCAAAATGCTTCATTGGCATGACAAATAAGACATTCATATTGCCAAAGCAGTCATACAAAATGTGGAAGAAACATCTCTCTCATTCTCTCTCACTCCCTCTTTCTCTCTCTCTTTTATTCCATTCCATTGCCCATATTCGTTCTTCTCTTCCCCTCTTTTCTCCCTCTCTCTGCAGCGTGGGTAGAGAGTGGAGCGGTGCGGCGCGCTGCTATTTTCACAGCTGTGGGGAATTGCCATTAATGGATACGAGTGTAAGTCAATGGGGAGGAGTAGGCAGTTAAACCCAACGCTCAAGAGGGAAGGAGAGGAGGACGGAATGAGAGGAAGAGAGATTAAGAAGAAAGAAATATGAAGGATGAAGGGGAAGGATTGGAAGAGAGAGAGAGGAATGGAGGGAGTGAGAGAGAGTGGGAGCAAAAGTAAAGGAAAGAGAAAAAGAGAGGGAGAGAGGGAGGGAGACATGAATGAAAATGGGAATGAAAGAGAGAAAAGAGCAATGAGGTCAATAGCTCTGACTCACCAAAGGCTCAAATCCAACTGTTCTGAAAAAAAAAAAAAAAAAAAACTACATCTCAAGGTTGCTCCTGATTCAACTGCAGAGAGCTGAGGCTGAACTGGCCTGGGAGCAGTATACACATGTACAGTATCTGAAGGCATCTGTCAAATCACCTTGACCTGACAGACCTTCGTTACTTAACAGCGCTGTTCTGGAGTCAGTCTCCCTCAACAGTTGTGTTCAACTGGGAGAGTTGGAGAGACGTTTGGAAAAAGGGCCCAAGACGAGAAGTTTTGGGATGAGTTAAGACAGGGTATTTCTGCCAAAGCATGAGTTCTCTCGCTGTCTGTTGATGGTCCAGCTGTTGGCAGCATGCTGAAGTTGTCGGCAATCAGTGTGTGTGTGTGTGTGTGTGTGTGTGTGTGTGTGTTTGTGTGTGTTGGTTACTGTGTACACTGTGTGGAAAAAGGCTTCTGTCAACAGCATAAACTATGAGAAAGCATTAACATGTTTCCTTTTGCACACACGCGTGCAGGCACAGGCAGGCACACACACACACATACACACACACACACACACACACACACACACACACACACACACACACACACACACACACACACACACACACACACTCTATATGTACTGTATATTTAAGGTTTATGTCAGATCAGTTCTGGTCTACATCAGTGTGTAATTTTCTTGACTGACAGATTACACACACACACACACACACACACACACACACACACACACACACACACACACACACACACACACACACACAGGCAACTTAGTCCACCAAGGAATACGGTGCCCAAGGTCAGGATAAAGACGCACACACACACACACACACACACACACACACACACACACACACACACACACACACACACACACACACACACACACACACACACACACACACACACACACACACACACAAGCAGGGTTCTATCTCTGGGGATGATGGACAGCAAGCATAAGTGTGTGTGGCATGCACACGGGAGGGTAATTGGAAAAGGCTGTTACAGCTTGTCACAGGAAATGATAGCGATCACCAGAGAGTGTGGGCTTTGTAAATCGGGGAACATTTGACTGTGTCTTTTTCACTGATTTCTCTCAGTGGTACTTATGCCTCTGTGTGTGTGCGTGTGCATGTGTGTGTGTGTGTGTGTGTGTGTGTGTGTGTGTGTGTGTGTCTGTCTGTGTGTGTGCCTGTCTCTGTGTGTTTGAGTGTGTGTGTGTGTGCATAAATGCGTGTGTGTGTGTGTGTGTGTGTGTGTGTGTGTGTGTGTGTGTGTGTGTGTGTGTGTGTGCATGTGTGTGTGTGTGTGTGTGTGTGTGTGTGTGTGTGTGTGTGTGTGTGTGTGCACGTGTGTGTGTGTGTGTGTGTGTGTGTGTGTCTGTCTGTCAGAGAACAGAAAATGAGACAGAAACAGACTCGGGCAGAGCTCAGCAGTAAAACACATCACGTCTTTTCTTTCAATCCCAAAACATGAAACTGATATATGGACCATAAATTATTAATTGGAAGAGATGTATTCTGAAATGTAATTGAAAGTGCCTGTGACAGCACAGTGACAGCACGTGCAGGCCGATGCACTGGTAATCCTATTCCACTCAACTACAGTATGATCCCATCTAGTTTCTCTCTTAGTCATTCACCAGTAAAGTGTAATAGAGCATTAAGCCAATGGCAGACCCCCAACACTGAATCATACCCCTAATCAAACCTCCGTACTCAACCCCATCTTTACTCGCCTCCCATTGGCTGCTTTCGAAGCATGTGATTGGCTGTGAGCGGAGAGACAAATGAGGTAACAGTCTGTAGCCTGTGGTGGTTAGTATGGCTGCTTCTGAGTAAATGAGTCATGTAAAGCACATGCACAGCACAGATACCGTCATTTCCTAACTATTAGCCACGGCTAATACAACATTTAGCAATATTTCTTCAGCTATGAAGTTAATACACGGGGGGGAGTTAGTATGGTATTAATATGGTTTTGTTTCTTTTAACTTGCATAAAAGACTGTCCTGCGGCTTATACACAATGCGGCCAATAGACAACTACTGTACTGTAGCAATCCATAGAGCAGCAAATCCTCTACATACAGGCATATAGTGGCAAGATATACGCCTGGAAATGGTGCAAACGACATGGGAGAGAAATTAAACATCTGGAGGATGGAAAAGTATCATGGGATAGACGC
>NC_085009.1:9314804-9319804 GCF_963854185.1 Sardina pilchardus | reverse complement strand
CAGTGATTTTGATTTGTCTGAAGGAAAAAGATGAGCTTATTTTGTGAAGCTCTTAGGAAGATATTATTGTTAGCATGAGTTTAATGGAGACTGAGGATGTGGAAGCACAGCTCCCTTTGTCTCTCTCAGCGCAATAAAACATACTGACCCGGAGGCCAAGAGCATAACACTGCGTTGTGATCACGTTATAACAATGTAATAACACGTTTAAAAAAACATTTACATTGTAGTGATTCAGCAGATGTCTCTATCCAGTGTGACTACTGCACAGATATGCATTTCAACTGTATTTCCTGGGAATTAAACACTCTATGCTGTATGGTGAGTCAAAGGCTTTTTAAATACTACAATACCCATAATACCATTCGAATGGGTTTGGATCCAGCTAAGGGATTACGAGGGATTGGCACACTGAAACATATCAGAAGGTCAAAGGTCACAGACTCCAAGTTACGTTATGTAATTTTGACACCAGTTGTCTCTCCGTGGTAACAGAGGGTATGTAAGACATGCATTTTGACCACCTGTGGTTTCAACATGTGTGAAAGAGAGACAGGTGTACATACATTCACACTTGTCGATCACCTGACACCTCATACACACACGTGTGTGTATATATAGTCTAACATGGAATGGCAACATTTACATAGTGACATACACACAGCATGAAGTTGATTATCAAATCATACAATAAAGTTCAGCAACATTACAACTCAAACTTCTCAATGCAAAGAAAACCCAAAGGAAATTAAAACTATATTTACAGTGACCAAAAGTACACACACTTCTCAAGAACATATCCCTCCACAGAAGTGCTCATACCCACACGCCTACTCCCAGAGAGAGAGAGATAGAGAGAGTGAGAGAGAGAATGAGAGAGAGAGAGAGAGAGAGAGAGAGAGAGAGAGAGAGAGAGAGAGAGAGAGAGAGAGAGAGAGAAGGCCTATATGGTGTAGGTCTGCTACCAGAATACTAATTTGATTAAATTACAGCTTGAAATAAATGTCCAGGAAAATCATTGCTATTGTAGAGGCGGGGGAGGGAGTAAAAAGAGAGAGTGATAGAGAGAGAGACAGAGAGAGAGAAAGAGAGAAGGGAAAAGAGAGACCGATTATAAGCATTGTAAGTGTTCCTAACCTT
Organism: Sardina pilchardus; assembly: GCF_963854185.1. Lineage (NCBI taxonomy): Eukaryota > Metazoa > Chordata > Actinopteri > Clupeiformes > Clupeidae > Sardina > Sardina pilchardus. The sequence continues at coordinate 9,318,664 of NC_085009.1, read as the reverse complement.
TAGAGTGGCTCAAATGGGATCTCTTTCACAGGTGCCTTCTGACTTCTAATAAAAAGGATTTTCATAAATCATAAGGCTGCGCCCGCGCGCTCCCCCAGAATAAACGTGAAGCCTGACGGGCCTCGGCTCTTCTGAGGAGCCGCCTGTCGAGAGCGCCCCAGAAAGACTCGCCGACTTGTAAAACCGTTTGGATTTCCTTTTTAAGAAGTACTGGCATACAACATATTGCAAATGTCCCTGTTTCCCTCTCTCTCTCTCTCTCTCTCTCTCTCTCTCTCTCTCTGTGGCTTGCTCTTTTTCTGTCACTCTTAAAGCGCATGAATCTTTTAGAAATCACGGTTTCCTGCACACGCGCACACACAACACACACACACACACACACACACACACACACACACACACACACACACACACACAGAGAGGACATAAAAGCCTCTTTTCGGCGACGGTGACTCTTCTTTTCCAAGCGCACTCAGCTAGCTAGCGAGCTCCACGACACCAGCGCCGCAAATGCAGGTGCTTTGATCACGGCACCATTTGCCGTGACAGCGATAATTCAGTGCCGGTTGTCACGATAATACCCCCGATGCTCTTGAGGCTTAAGTGCAGCGTATTTTTTTTTCTGTGTGTGTGTGTGTGTGTGTGTGTGTGTGTGTGTGTGTGTGTGTGTGTGTGTGTGTGTGTTGGGGGTGTGGGGGGTGGGGTGTCGTGTGATGGGTGGAAATCCTTGGATCGGGATTGGCTGAAGGGGTTAGCTTTTGAGAAGATCAACACCACGGGGATGCTCGGCAGAGAGAGGAAGAAAAAAAAGAGGCGGTTAAGACAGCGTGTTTTACAGACGCTTCAAAGTTAAAACTCAGAGGTTCGTCTCCGCCGCGCACGACACGTGCAGGCGTTTAATCCGCCGAACACGACTTCTCCTCCTCGCAGGAGAGAACCGCGCTTATTTGACATTTTTCGAAACAATCCCCGGCGTTAAGATATTTTCGGGTCAACAAACCCCCACGTCATACTTTTTTGAACAGCGCAATGCACAGCCTCCATGTCCTTAAACAGCACAGCCCAGATAGACACGGTGTCTAGAAATTCCACTGAATGAATGACTCTCTGTGGAGTGTGTGCTCACTGGCTGCGGAGACGAGCCTGACTATCTGCTACTTTGCTAAGTAGTTCATGTTCGCCTCAAGCATCAACAAATGCATTACGCATCACATATCAGATTTAGAGAAGATGTTAGATCAAAAATCTCTCCTCCTCTCTCCCTCTCTCTCTCTCTCTCTCTCTCTCTCTCTCTACTTCCCAAAGACTGGCAGCCATGTTTGTTCTGCGCCCGGTGACCCAGAATGTTCCATTTTGTTCCTCGCCTGAAAACATCAGCTCCGTCTCGTACGTTCGAAGTGACTCAGCTATTCTGCTGACTCATTTGAGAGTGTCGTCTCTGTCTATGATTCGTGTTTTGTCATGAAGTTGATCTGCCGCATGCCAAGTAAGCCATAGACTACAAGTCTACGAGTGCAGGTCCTGACTCTGGGTCCTGCATCTAAACCATTACACACGCCTTATACTGTATGAGCTCCTAGAATCTGGGCAACTTGAGCAAAAGTAAAGATAAAGAGATAAAGCATTTGAAATGGAGGAGGTATTGAGATCCAATAATACAGGAACAATTGCTGTAAAACAATGAACCACTACACTAAGGTGAGGAGTCAAGTATTGTGCAATTGCTGAGTGCTTGTGCATCAGACAAATAGATGGGACCATGGCACTGAGAGTTCAACACACACAGAGATGTCTGCGTGTCTAAAGAGATTTGTGTTCTAACACTCAGGATTTTATATTTCCTTTCTTATTGACTCAAATCTTACTCCGCAAGTCTATCAAAAATGCTTTGGCAAAACATTGCAGAGAAAGAAAGAGAGAGGGAGAAAGAGAGAGAGAGAAAGATAGAGAGAGGGAGAGAGGGGGAGAAAGTGGGGGAAATGAAGAGAAATCCACAGCAATAGTCTCATTCTCACGCTCTTAGCTCAGCTTGGCTGACAGAATCTCTTCTGCATGAGTCTGCGCTGACAGGGTAAGTTCATACATTTGTGCTGCTTTGCACGTGCCTGTTTGGGAGGGGTACTGAGACTGAACAGCTTTGACATACAGTAGATCTCAATAGAGCACCTGTGAGTTTCAAAATGAGGCTTTGGAAACGAACCTTCACTGTGTGTGTGTGTGTGTGTGTGTGTGTGTGTGTGTGTGTGTGTGTGTGTGTGTGTGTGTGTGTGTGTGTGTGTGTGTGCGTGCGTGCGTGCGTGCGTGTGTGTGTGTGTGTGTGTGTGTGTGTGTGTGTGTGCGTGTTTGTGTGTGTGTGTGTGTGCATGTGTGTGTGTGTGTGTATATGTGTGTGTGAGTGCGTGCATGCGTGCCTATGTGAATCTAGTTCACGCTCTGCGTCAAAGTAATGTTTATGTGAAAATAACGGGAAAATAAAACTCCGCACTCTGCCAGCCGCAAACTTTTCCCCTTTTCATTCTAATGACGACAAGTTCTTAACAATCCCACAACCATCGCCGGTGGGCTCCCGAATTAGCCGAGTCCTCCGGGACTTGTTACAGCCCCGTCGAGTCATGCGCTACGTAACTTCGTAAAAAGAACACATTTCTGACAGCGCGCGGAGAGAAAAAAAGCGGGCGAAAAAAAGCGAGCGAAAAAAAAAAGGCTTTTAATTCCGCGAATAAATGTTGTTATTGCAGGAGGAGAGGAGTGCCCAGAGAGGAGGGGAGAGGAGAGGAGGAGAGGAGAGGAGGAGAGGAGAGGAGAGGAGAGCAGATGAGGGCTAGCTTTGGGGAGGCTAAATTACAGTCCGTGGGGAAGCGAATGAGGTAATTTTTGACTCGTTTAATGAAGAGCTTTCATCCCTCCATCTCCCTCCCTCCGCTTCTCACGCTGTGCGCTTCGTTTTTTTTTTTCTTTTCTTTTTTCGGGGAGCTCTGCGAGGGAACGAGGGGACGGCTGCTGGTGGTAATGACCGTCATCATCGGCGTTACGAAACACGACGAACACACACACAAACACACACACACACACACACACACACACACACACATCCAGGGAGACACACAATCAGACACAATCAACACACACTCACAAACAAACACAGTACACACATTGTGTTTGCAACCCTTTGCATACACATAAGCAGTTGCTCACATAGTCATACGATCTTACAGTTGTTTTTAATCATGAGAGAGAAAGAGAGAGAGAGAGAGAGAGAGAGAGAGCATGATAGAGAAACAGAGAGAGGTAGAGAGACTGTGAACGATGGACACAAACTACTGAGAGAGAGAGAAAGAGAGAGATGGAGAGAGGGAGAGAGAAAGATGGAGAGAGGGAGAGATGGAGAGAGGAAGAGAGAGTGAGAGAGAGAGAGAGAGATGGAGAGATGGAGGAGCCTCTTCTTAATCACCACTATCTCTCATTCTTCTCTGGCGCTGCGCCAACTAAATGGCCAGCAGAGCGGACATCTGAGGACTGCTGTGCGATGTATCCGGCAGGACTGTGTGTGTGTGTGTGTGTGTGTGTGTGTGTGTGTGTGTGTGTGTGTGTGTGTGTGTGCGCGTGTGTGTGCGCGTGTGTGTGCGAGTCTGGAGAATCTTTACCTCTTTTCATTTTGACAATAGTGTTCAACTACACTACTGCTAACATTGTTAGAAAACTTTGGGTGAAAAGTGAATTAATGTTCTATTCTCTTGGCTAAAGCCCTCTCTCTCTTCCTCATAATCGTCTCTCTCTTTTGTACTGTAGTTCGCCCACCTCATTTATACTCACTCGCCATCTATTCTTTCCCAGCTCCTGATTGGTATGAAATATGGGCC
>NC_085009.1:9302304-9304804 GCF_963854185.1 Sardina pilchardus | reverse complement strand
CTGTTTATCAACAGCGAGAGCGGGAGAGAGAGAGAAAGCCAGGAGGAGAGAGAGACATGGGAGAAAGACAGATGGAGAGAAACAGAGAGAGAGAGAGAGGGAAACAGAGAGAGAGAGAGAGGGAAAGAGTGAGAGAGAGAGAGGGAAAGGGAGAGGAAGAGAAAGAGTGAGGCATTTAAACCTGGGCAAACAGACAGCGGAGTGGGAGCTGAAGTTCAGCTGCTGGCATTTAACGGAGAATAATGAGCTAGCGCCTTCTCTCGCTCTTTCTCTTCTCCTCTCTTCTGTCGGTTTCTCTCTCTTCACCTCTCGTTCCTCCCTTACTTCACACTTCCTCTTGCTCACACGTTCACAGACATGAACACACACAGACACACATACACACACAGACACATACACAGACACACACAGAGACACACACCAAACACACACACACACACACACACACACACACACACAAACATAAACACAGAGGCAATATCATTCACTCACTCCTTCTTTGCCTCTTCCTTTGCATCCCTCTCTCTCTCTCTTTCTCTCTCTCTCTCCCGTAATGTTTGTTTTCCCTCATTTCATGACCGCCTCATTTATCACCTTCCGCTGTCACGGTAACGAGGCCCTGGCCCTGCCTGCTCTTCACATTAAAAGCCACTTCCTGTGGAGTGGAATTCCACACGGTGAGATCCACGACCCGACACCTCAAAACCGTTGTGTTCCCTCTGCTCCAATACCTCCAGTACCTCCCAACACACACACACACACACACACACACACACACACACCCTTCTACCGCTACCCATCCTCAAGCCCCCAAACCTCCGAGCTCGTCACTCAGTGGCTAATGAAATCGGCAGCCTCTGCCCTACAGAGAGAGAGTCTGGTCTCCCACTCAAACAGGGGCGACTCTGGAGGGTCTGAGAGGTGTGAGGGGGCCAGGGGAGGTGCAGGGAGAGGGGAGGTGCAGGGAGAGGAGGGGAGGAGGTGGCCAGGGGAGGTGCAGGGAGAGGGGAGGAGGTGGCCAGGGGAGGTGCAGGGAGAGGGGAGGTGCAGGGAGAGGAGGGGAGGTGCAGGGAGAGGGGAGGAGGAGGTGGCCAGGGGAGGTGCAGGGAGAGGGGAGGAGGTGGCAAGGGGAGGTGCAGGGAGAGGGGAGGAGGGAGATTCTGTCATGGAACATTCGGGCTTGGTGGGGATTATTTGCAGTGGCTACATTTATTTTTAAGATGGACAGATGCACACACACACACGCCCGCATGCACACACACACACACACACACACACACACATACATACAGTACATACACACACACACACACAGCATTTTTTTACATATACAGTACATGCATGTGTAAGCACACACACACAACAATCCCGCCCTTTCTCTCTCTCACACACACACACACACACACACACACACACACACACACACACACACACACACACACACACACACACACACACACACACACACACACACACACACACACACACTACCAGGCAGTGAATATCCTACAAAGCATTTCAGTTGAAACATTGATTTCACTTCAGCCGCAAATTAGACCATTTTTCATCATGCCTCCCTTATGCTGAAACCATCTCTTTCAGATTTACCCTTTATTTCACACTGAGGGCATCTGTCTCATGGTGCTGTCTCTCTCTGTATGGGTTGGTGTGTGTGTGTGTGTGTGTGTGTGTGTGTGTGTGTGAGAGACAGAGTACAGAGAGAGAGAAAGACAGGGAGAACGAGAGAACGAGAGAAAGAGAGAGAGATACAAAAGCAAGCATGTACTGTATGCGTGTACAAGAAAGTCTATGGGTTTTGATGTTCTCCCAGAGATAAGAGAAGATGACTCAAGCCTTCCTATAACTGCACACAGTATGACGAGATAACATCTCTGCTCTCCTTTACTCACTTCATCCTCATTATGCATGATGTGCTTGTGATAGTGGAGCCGTTAGTTCTACACACCAAACAGTAAATCAACTAGTAATCGAGTAGTCGAGTAATATTTTCTCTTAACTGTCAATAGACATTGAGGCATCGTTTGAGGACCCTTCAAGGTTGTACTTATCTTAATCCCGTAAATGTGATAGAAAAAGAGAAAGAGAGAGAGTGTGCGCGCGAGAGAGAAAGATGCTACTTAACACTATTTTCTCAAGCAACTTTCATTAGTATTAAACACCATTTTCACACAAAAGCAATACATCTGCCATAAACTGAGAGATTATGAAAGTACTTGTTTTCAACAACTGTTTCCAACTGGTTCTGGTTCTATATGAGTGCAACAACCTCTAGCATCAAATGCAAATGCGCGTGCAATGCTAGCTTCTGGATTAGCTTCACGTGAAAGCAGCATTAGGAAGTTTTCGGTCTAAAACTCAAGCTCAACTCAAAAAGGCCCACACAGAGTTGCACCAAAAGAAGTCTTTTTTACGGACACGTTACTGAAATGCTACAAAGTTCACAGCCTGGTTAGTAGTCCCAGACAAATAATCCCATCCA
>NC_085009.1:9287304-9297304 GCF_963854185.1 Sardina pilchardus | reverse complement strand
GTTCATCTTCGCAAGCCCCACCATATCATCCGTCTTACAAGTGAATACATTATGACTTCAAAAAGCTCATGAATCACTTGAAGTGAGTTTGTGGGACTTACACAAGCATTTTTAAATAAGTTAAAGGCACTACTTTACACTTGCTTCACAGAGAGAGAGAGAGAGAGAGAGAGAGAGAGAGAGAGAGAGAGAGAGAGAGAGAGAGAGAGAGAGAGAGAGAGAGATCAATGGTAGCCACACCATGAAACCAACTTAACGGGGCATATGTGAAGAGATTGATATCCCCACGCCAAGGAATAATAATGTCCATTATCACACATCATTGCTTCAGAGAAAAAGAGTACGATGCAGCTATGTCTTAACTGTACCCCACGCTTCAGGCTGCATGGCTGGGAGCATTGCCTGGGATGACTTTGAAGCCAGATCGAAGCGGAATGCCGCATTCATGGTTTCCCCAGTATTTTTGTTTTGCTGTCTTCAAGTGTTTCAGGTGGAATGGAATAAAATTCCCCAAATAAAAAACTGTGGCCAATTCTACCTAATGGCAGGCAAGGGAGGATTTTTCTCCTTTCGGTGTCTTCCAAAACAAAAGTGATACTTTCCAACTGTTCAGGTAGAATGTAGAAATACGATTACACGGCACAGCTAAGGTAGGTCCAGTATTTTTTATTATTATTATTATTTATTTTTTTTGTTGTAAAAAGTACAAAAAGTATCATTTTCAAACTGAAAAACAAGACAATCTGCGAAAGCTGACACTCAGATTCGAGGTGTGTGTGTGTGTGTGTGTGTGTGTGTGTGTGTGTGTGTGTGTGTGTGTGTGTGTGTGTAATGGTTGGTGAAATCTCTGAATGTTTTCGCCTGATGACTCTTAGAATACGAATAAGCAAGAGCAATTTACTCTCTTCACACACACACACACACACACACACACACACACACAGAGGAAAATAGTCCTCTCCAGGCTCTGTACCCTTAATGGAGGAGCATCACCTTAGAGTGGATTGACAACAGTTTGGGCGTCACAGGCAATTTGTCCGTTAAGCTCAGAGCAAAACAAAAGGGAGGAGGAGGGTCTGGAGTTCTCCCTCTGGAGCTCTCTAGTCCATAGCCTACACACACACACACGCACACACACACACACACACACACACACAGACACACACACACACACACACACACACACACACACACACACACACACACACACACACACACACACACACAGACACACACACACACACACACACACACACACACACACGCACACACACGCACACACACACACGCACACACACACACACACACACGCACACACACATACACACCCAAACACACAGACACACACACACACACATCCAAAATAACATAAAAGACATAATTCACTTCATAAACTGTACATCACTACAAACACACACAAAAACGCACACACACACACACACACACACACACACACACACACACAGGCAGAGGTCCACAAGCACATACACTGTATCTAGAACACCCATAAAGTACAGAGACTGTGGAGGTGAGTCAGATAGTGTCATTGTCCTACAGTACATGAGGAAAGTTCACTAATTTATCAATTTATATGCAGCTTAATATAGTCATGAAAAAATCATTGGAAAAAAACATCAATTTTTCCAGCTGTAGGTGGAAGGTGCATCAGGTCTCTCTCTCCTTCCCTCCTCCACACTCATCATCAACCTGCTCTCTCTCTCCCTCTCTCTCTCTCTTTCTGTCTCTCTCTCTCTCTGTCTCTCTCTCTCTCTCTCTCTCACACACACACACACACACACACACACACACGCAAGCCATATCTCTCTCGGCAGCCTACGATCCCAAACCTTAAAAGTCATGGCGGTGAGTAAGTGTGCATTATCTGCCTCCCTGATTGACTATCAGCCTCTCCATTAGAGTTGCTATCACCACGCCACAGCCAGGATTCTCCTGTGAAGTTCCTCAGTACAATCCCAGCATCTCTCAGGAAAGTTTTCACCATCTTTTAAAGGACACCATCCAGACCCAACAAATCAAGCTCAGCGAGGCTTCACCCACCCACTCCACCAGGCCTGATTAATCCATCGTAGATTGTTGGGGGAAACCTATCCATCCATTATAAATCTATCTCAGGGTCTTTGCACTCGACCACAAGCTACAGACCTCATCTCAGACTAACCCCTGAGAGTGGAATCTGGAATACAGACAACACAAATATGGCCTTCACTGCTTCACAAACAAATCTCAAAACAAGTCAATGAAAAGACATGCAAATGTGAATGTGCAACTGGCTAATTGCAAATTACTTCTCTCAAATGTCTATTTAAATGTCTGTAAATAACTAATGAACTAGAGCCTGCTGCCATATGCAAAAGGTTAAGATAGAATCACCAATGGTGATTTTTTTTTTGTTTTCAGCGGTAAAATGTGTGCTCCCACACCAGCAGCTGTCAATATTCTCCAAGGACAAACTCTTGTCTGTGCGACTGACCACCCCAACGATCTATATCTGGGGTGGAAGACAAACAAACAGACAAACAAACAAACAAACTATGCGATCTGCGTGATTCATCCCATCCGCACAGGGAGGCGGCATACAAATCAGGCCAATAATCGACCTGTCAATCACAGCTCCTGCAGGACAGAGAGAATGCTGGTGGGAGAGCTCTCTGGAGAACACTCAGAAGTGTTCTATTTGTGCTGGACTTAGTACCGACGGAAAACGACGAGTAAAAGATGATGTCACTAGGAATGGAGGAACTAGGGATCAAATCAACACGCAGTGACTGGCACCTCTGGATTTGACAGATGTAACTGTAGATGGCAACTGTAACAGTAACAGTCGCACAAACTAAATGTGTGAACAGGATCTGATTGGATGAATCATCTACAAATTTACACAAAGTTTTACACTTATTTCCTTACGCTATCATATCTAGTAAATTCGACTGTGTTTTGATTATGGTAGTTGTATTACATGCTGTAGTGTTGTGGATCTGTGCAGACACCTGTTTGAAAGCAAATCTCATCACCAAGTCCCTGTGATGCCTTTGCTGCCTGTGTTACTTAATTAAAAGTGTGCGTTATTGCATTACAAAACCATTCCATTTGAGCTCCGTCAGCTCCGCTCAAAAGCAGTCCTCTTAAAATTAAATTTCGCCGCCTAAACTCGGCCAGCTTTAATCTTTGCAAATGGATTACCGCGTGCTTATTTTTAAACCCATTTAATCACAGATGAGTAAGCTTAAGAACATATTCTCAAGAAGACAGGCTTTATTTTAGCCTACAATGTCTGCATCGCCTTATATGCGCACACCACGCCTCTGTCCCGCCATACGCTTGGAGGCATCAATCTATAAATGCAACACGCCAATTCAGTTATTGTGTTTTATTGGAGTCCTAGAGTGTTGACAAGACAGGTGTCACTACATCCCTGTGGAACACCCCCCCCCCCCTCCCCCCAATATTGATCAATGTGGGAAATCCGGTCAGGTCGATGCGTCCAGTCCCCCCTTGGCAGGCCCTGTGACGCACTGATCACTGTGTTAGCAAACAGCTGCCGGCGTTTGTTCAAACAGATCGATGGCTTTTCCATCAGGGCAAGGACACGTCGGGATGCGGCTTATGGGCGAATGCGAAATGATGCTGTCAGACAGGTGGAGGGTCAGAAAGGCCCCGAGAGAGAACAGGCAGGGGGCGCTTTGTGTGGAATGGCGGCGTGGACGGAAAGTGGACGTGACACACGTCGCGTGGCGCTCGAGATTGTAAGTAATTGTCATGGCACTGGGATACTTATCAAAAGAGGTTTTAGATTTTTTCGTGTGGGCATGTGTGTGTGTGTGTGTGTGTGTGGGGGGGGGGGGGGTATGTGTGTGACAGAGAGAGAGAGGAGAGAGAGAAAAAGAGGGAGGGAGAGAGAAAGAAAACAGATGTGGCAATTGGACATGAAATGTTACAAAAGACACTCACAAACGAAATGTTTTTGTGCCGATTACACTTGGGCCAACTGAGCAGAAAATAAAACAATTGCTAATGGACCTTGAAAACAAAAGCGTTAGATAAGCAGGACACGGTTTAGAAACGAAAAGACACACACACACACACACACACGCACACACATGCATGCACACACACACAGAAAAAAGAGAGATACTGTACACACTAGTGATGCGCGGTTCAGCCCATTACCCGCGGATATCCGCGGGTTTACCCGCGGGTCGGGCGGATTTGGGTAGGCCTAGTAGTTTTTTCTAAATATTGCGGGTGGGTCGGGTCAAAAAAGTAAAAATGCACATTTCTCATTTGTTAACTTCCGACATATTAGGTGGCGATGCGCCTGCAATACACAGGAGATGTGGTCGAGCGCAAAACATCATTTCTCCTAAATTCAGCACCCAAATGCGCCATGCGTGACTGACTGAAAAAAGTCAATCGCGCATTCGCTACTTTATGGACATGGAGCCTAATGATCTGATATCGAAGGTTGTGCACAATGCGAGAACACCTTGCTTCTGTCATATATACACGAATAAACAGCTGTGCTTGTTAAATGCTTGGCAGTGTTTCACGCAAAAGTAGGCTAGCCTATGAAGTTGCAAGGGGAAATATGAATGGAAACTTGTTATGATGAAGATGAGATCAGATTATGAATGGTGTGGAAGAGCGCAGATTGTCAAAATGACCGATCATTGTAACCCGCTGTTGTCGTCCTCATGTGGGAGAATTAGGCTAATTAGGCTACGAAAGACGTTAGGTGCGTTTTTTTCCTTTCTGCGGGTCGGGTTGGATTTGGGTCACAATTCGTACATATTTTTGCGGATTGGGCGGGGCGGTGTGGATCTCCTGAAGAGTCGGGTTGGGGCGGGTTTTTAAAAAAGCCCACCCGCGCATCACTAGTACACACACTTTGTTTCACATTGGTTTTGAATTATACCTGAAATCCAGGTTTTGAAAAAAAAAGACAGGTGTTAAATGACTAAGCTTGAAATAGGCTTATACTAAAATGGGATTTAGCCATTTTTGCTGATAAGAGATCTCAGTAACAATATTTGCTTATTTGTTATGTGTGTGCATGAAAGAAAAAGACAGTGTGTGTGGTTGCATATCTCTCTCTCTCTCTCTCTGTGTGTGTGTGTGTGTGTGTGTGTGTGTGTGTGTGTGTGTGTGTGATGGAGAATGGAAAAGTGATAGCAACAGTAGGCAAAAAAATGTGAGAAACGCCTACACGTTGGAACAACACAGCATGTCCACTGCTCGCTTGTGAGTGTGAACAGGTTTGGAACTCTTAACGGTGCAAAAAAAAGAATGTCAGTGGACAGAACTTTCTCCTCCTTTCATCCTCTCCCAGCTCTGCGTTTTCCAGAAACATCTTCGAACTCTAAAGGGAACCTGCTCATCCTACTTAATAATAATGAATAAAGAAGAATCCGTCCCTCAGGCTGTACACGCCGCTTCCTTATAGCCAAGGCCTCAGTGAAATATGCATTTTAGTCCTGCAGGGCTGAGCGAGGAGTCACACACTTGCGCGGCGTGAGCGGAGACGAGGTGTGCTATGAGATCTGACGCCTCCATGGTCCAGAGAATGAACTGCGGAGGCATGAGAGAAGCGGACGGCACTAAAACGACCGATTAAAACAACTCTGTGCCCAAAGGCAAGTATGATGGGAGCGCTTGTGTGTGTGGGAAGTAGAGCGACACTGGCTGAGAGGTTTTTTTTTTTTTTGTCGTTGTTATTCGGTGGTGACTCAATTTGCCCAAAGTCATTTTCCGTCCATGTACTTTTTCCTTCCTCTGCTTCGCGTGTGTGTGTGTGTGTGTGTGTGTGTGTCTCCTTGAGCAGACTCTTGTGTAATAGTGCTAATCTCATCGACTCATACTGTGTAGTCTAGTGTCTAGTGCATGACAGCTTGATAAAACACAGTTGGAGGGAGAGACAGAGAGCGAGAGAGAGAGAGAGAGAGAGAGAGAGAGAGAGAGAAAGAGATTCACAGTTACTAGACTCCCTCAACAATATAAAAACAAGTTCAGTTCTTAATTTTTGATCACTATTTTGTAAAACTCTGCTTTTGCTAGCTAACATCAAAAACAATGCTAATTCTGTGGACTTTGGTTAAAAAATATAGTCTCCTTTTGTTTCTGACCTTCTCTTTTTATGTGAGAGAGAAAGATGACAGTCTCCTTCACTTTGAATGTGTGTGTGTGTGTGTGTGTGTGTCTGCGTGTGTGTGGTGCACATCATTGGTCATGCATGAGCAGCTCTGGTCCTTGTCGACTGCATGGAACAGACGCTACTGTTTTGGATCGATGCCTTTTGATCTCCGTACCTGTCTAGCAGCATCAACATAACTGACCTCAAGGTAAGAGAGAGTGTAAGAGAGTGTGTGTGTGTGTGTGTGTAGTCCCTTTCCCACATAACTTCTAGAAGTTACCCGGACATATTTACCCGGGTGAGGCACGACACGGACGTTTCCCACATGAGCTTTATGTCCGAGTGAGATACGGGTAATTCTGTTCACACTAGACCCGAGTAATAGCCGCGAGGGGTGGGGCAATGTCAGCACTTGCAGGGGGAGGGAGATGACGCTAAATAAATGCGTTGTTGTGCTGTGTTGCCTGGATGATACGAACTTACATCAGATCCAAAACATCATGAAACAACAGAAGTAGTTAGCTCGCTAGTCAGCGGGAGCTAGCATAGAGGAAAAAATAGCTAACGCCAGGACCACAGGCTATAAACAAAGCTCTACTTCAACCCTCTCTGGTATAAACATCCAACATAACAAATTAATAGAAAATAATGACACACCTGGAAAATATAAACAGCACACAGAGGTCTGAGGCTCCTTCCCAACTCCTACAAAAAGCAACAATGCTAAATAACAGCGACGTTAACTATTAGCTGTTAATTGCTAACCACTAACAGCTAGTTGCAAGCTAATCGACAACACTTCTAGCTATTCACGTTTGCAAGGATAATCCTGCCTGTCATGCAACAAACACAACAACGTGATTGCAGTTTAAATTTGTATTGTACGTACACAACAAAATGTCACTGTTTTCTGTAGAACTACTCCGGTGTTCTCGTCTGTGTTCATACTCGTAGGGCAATGTTTATCGTTACCATGGCAATTTGTACTTTCTGCCTTGCGCTGCAAGCAGGCTGCAAGGGCGCATTTCTATGCGTCATCGGTACGCCCCCCATCTCTACCCAGAACTGTGCCGGCTGCGTTCCCACCTAAGCGCACCCGGGTAACATCTAGAAGTAGTACTAGGGGGCTAGTAGGGTGAGTTCCGGGTAAGAAAATACCCGAGTTTTGCGTTCCCACATACAGCCACCCGTTTGATATCCGTTTGACATCCGGATGTCTCGCTCATGTGGGAAAGGGACTAGAGTGTGTGTGTGTGTGTGTGTGTGTGTGTGTGTGTGTATGTACTGTATACTGTATATATATATATATACATGGTGTGTGTGTGTGTGTGTGTGTGTGTGTGTGTGTGTGTGTGTGTGTGTGTGTGTGTGTGTTGATGTGCACAGATTCAATGACCTTACACGATCATACATAAAATTTGCCTCTTGATGCCTGTATTATGGCACTGACAATGCACACAAGACACACATTTACACAACAGCATTCATTCTACCTTTTAGGCGGCCTTTTTAAATTTCAATTTCAAACATATGCTTAATGAACTGTGCAGTTGATTTAAGTTAAATTATTCTTTTTTTAACAAAAAACAAAACAAAAACAAATTGATGGATTTCATCATTTTGTCGTGAGGTAAAAACAGCAATCTTCTGAGCTTAGTTTCAATGAACACCAGAATTACAAACAAGCTTCAGTATATGTCACAAACATTTCCATCAAGAAGAATCCTCCTACCTTTTTCTTGTTGGTAGGACAGATGTAGAAGTTGGTGACAATAATTGTTGTTCCCGCCATCAGATTCAACTTGGTGTAGGTGGTGCCATAATCACTGGACCTGAATAGAGAAAGAACATAAGAGACAGACAGAGTCAGATTTTATAGAATCAAAGCCAATGTTTCACTTCTTCTGATATATGCCTTGTCAACCAAACACTGTTGGACACATCTCAGAAGATGGCGGCATGGCCAGGTGAAGCGGCCTGTGTATGCTGTGTATGCACGTGTGTGTGTGTGTGTGTGTGTGTGTGTGTGTGTGTGTGTGTGTGTGTGTGTGTGTGTGTGTGTGTGTGTGTGTGTGTGCTTCACAGTATGCTTTAAGGGAAGAATCACTCAGAGAGTAGGCTTTCTATCTAGCCAAGACAAGCAGATCACACATCATCCACAATAGCTTGTGACATGTTATGTTTCCAGTCAATGGGTCTACTGCCAAAACACAGAAAGTAAGACGCGAGAGTCGAATGTAAGACTGACAGCCAGACAGTCCTATTTAATATTGGAGCACAGTCTTGAAAAGAAGCCGTAGAAGAGAGAAGGTGAGTGAGTGAGAGAAAATGAAGAAATTCAGGCAGAGAAAAGGACAGAAAGTAATCAAGCCTCACCACCTATATTTGGGCATATGCACCGTTTCCCTTTCTTTGAACAGGAGTACAAAAAAAACGAGATTGGAAGGAGAGGCGGTAAAATGGTGACTCAAAGAAGAAAAAAAAGAAATTAATTCTGGATACAATACAATGCACACATCTCCTTTAAACTTTATCTATTTACCTATTTGTTTCTAAACTTATTCATTACAAACAACTATACTGAATGCCCAAAGTTACACATCAGGCAGTGTGTCAGAGTGGAACCACAATCCATACTTTCACAGTTTTTATACTGTGCACAGCCTGCGGTGAGTATATACAACCTTTAAAAAGAAAGGTGTTTTTGGGATGAGTTTTGAGATGTGATCAGTATCGGATCAATGGGAGAACCCAAGGCTCGAGAAAACCATCAACCTTATAATTAGACTTCTTTTTTCTTAGTCCTGTTCGGTGCTAGGATTCTAAGGCATTTCCTCAGGTTAATACAGTTTAAAGTAAAGTGGCCTGAATAAAACAGAAAATACCAATAACCATAGACATACTGTATTACCACAACTGTCAGGAAAATGTATTAGTTAGAAAGGTCTTATGATGCTTTTTGAATATCACAAAACTATCACTACAGCTAGAATAAAGAGCTGTAATCCACAAACGATGAGGAATTACAAAATAAAATAAAATAGTCCTGACTGTGACTTAACAGTGGCTGCTTTGGGAAGCCATTGAAGAGCCACTACGAAAGGAGTTACATGTGTCCTCTTTAGCGGATAGCCTATATTATTTATTCATTTCTGAACAAAATGTGATGTATTTTATGTAAGAGGTTTTTTTTTTACTCTCGCTGTTAGCCATCTGCGTCAAGAGAGGAGCTCTCAGAGGTTTAATGTCTAGTGTCTTAATTATGGGCAGAAACGGGCATGAAGACAGGTTGGGTACTGGGCAGCTTGCCCATGGACACAACTGGCTGGGGCTGCCTGACTGAGCATATTGGCTAGTAGTGCTTTTGGCTTGTGGCGCTAACATGTCACCTACAGGCTAGTAGTGCGTTTGGCTAGTGGCGCTAACATGTCACCTACAGGCTAGTAGTGCGTTTGGCTAGTGGCGCTAACATGTCACCTACAGGCTAGTAGTGCGTTTGGCTAGTGGCGCTAACATGTCACCAACAGGTTTTAGCTTTAGTTAGGCTAGCAGTTTGGATAGTAGTGTGTGTTGATAATGGGCTATACGTGTCAATGCTAGTTTACAATAAACACACAGGCTACTGCTGCTCATAATAGGCAGAGGTGGAAAAGTCCAGCTTCAGAAAGTAAAAGTCCTATCACATACAGTATCTCCAACCATTCACAGCTGATTCTAATTAGCACAATTCTTCAGCCAGGGAGAGCACAGTTAGAACCTATAGAGATCGCTAAGACAAGTGACCAACTAGGCGGCAACATCATTTAAACTCAAAAAAAATATGGGTACGTTTGGCCAGTTTACATGGGCTGG
>NC_085009.1:9257304-9272304 GCF_963854185.1 Sardina pilchardus | reverse complement strand
ATCGCGCCGTAAACGGCTCCCATAGTCTTTTATTACAGCACTGTCCGTTCCCATTACCTTATACGGGGGAGAGCTCTTTAAAGAGAGGGGATAAGAAGAAAGTTATTGGGATAAACTAGAATATGAATATCTGTTGCTGAATGTGAGTATGCATCTACTAAAGGGAGAGGCAAAGGCAGAGACACTTGCATATGTGTATATTTCTTATGTGTGTGTGTCTTTTTTGTGTGCGTTTCTTGTGCGTGTGTGTGTGTGTGTGAGTGTGTGTGAGTGTGTGTGTGTGTGTGTGTGTGTGTTGGGGGAACGGTATGCATACAGTATGTGTGATTGAAAGCATCCCTGATGGCACACTTCAATGCATCACACAAAATCACAAGGCCGCTGGGAGTCCTCAATAAGAGAACACAAACAAAGCCGCCGCCATCGTCTAGGTGATTAGCTTATAACAGCTCACCTGAGTTAGGGTGCTACCGCTCTGATCCACCACCCACCCACACACACACACACACACACACACACACACACACACACACACCCTGCCACACGCCCCAATCCCTGCGCCACGCTAATATGATAAGAGACTTGCTGGCTCCTCATCAAAAGTGACATCATGTGATGTGAGCGCCCCCATCCAACATCCCACACCCACACACACACCCACACACACACACACACACACACACACACGCACACACACGCACACACACACACACACACCCGAGGGGACAGGAGCTTTTTCAGGAGCTTTTTTTCACTCGCGCGTGTGCTCATGGGAGCACGTTCAACACCTCTCTCATGCCTATTCTCACCGGAATGAGCAGATGAGAGGAGGAGGCAGAAAGAACAGAAAAAGAGTGAAAGAGAGAGAGAGAGAGAGAGAGAGAGAGAAAGAGGGAAAGGTAGAGAGAGAGAGAGAGAGAAGTAGAGGGCTGGGTGGTAAGGAGGTTACACAGTCAGAATCTGGGGGACATCATTCCATTTAAGTGAATGTGTTCATTCCCGTTAAGTGGATGTGATCATTCCTTCTAAGTGTATGACATAAGGGGGCATAGGGGGTGATATTACTCTGCAGGAACACATGACATGAGCAGCATCTCCTTGTGAAGCCAACAGGAGTGTTTGAAGGATTTACTGTATGTGTCCGTCTCTGTAAAGCCAGAGAGTATACTGTAGATGTGTATGGGCAGGGTTCTGTATGTAATTTAGTATATCAAGGTACTGTGTGTGTGTGTGTGTGTGTGTGTGTGTGTGTGTGTGTGTGTGTGTGTGTGTGTGTGTGTGTGTAAATATATATACAGTGAGTTGTATGCGTGTGTGTGTGTGTGTGTGTGTGTGTGTGTGTGTGTGTGTGTGTGTTGATGAACTGTAGTTACATCTGTGTCTGTGAAGGTGTGTGTGTGCGTGTGTGCGTGTGTGCGTGTGTGTGTGTGTGTGTGTGTGTGTGTGTGTGTGTGTGTGTGTGTGTGTAGATCATGTGTGTGTGTGTGTTCATGTGTGTGTGTGTAGCTAGGTGTGCACACAATGTTGACAGTATTCCCCTGTGGTGGCAGCATGTCTGTAACCCGAATGAAGTGAACTGGAGCGTGACCACCCTGCCACCAACTCCACTGAGAGCCAGGACAGACAGCCAGACAGCCAATTAAGAACCTCTTTCTTTCCCTCTCTCTCCCTCCCTCTCTCTCTCTCTCTCTCTCTCTCTCTCTCTCTCTCCCTCCCTCTCTCCCTCTCCATCTCCCTCATCTCTCTCTATTCCCCCACTCCCACTTTCTCTCCCATCTATCCCTCCCTATATCTCAACCCTCTCGATTTCTCCCCCCACCTCCCCTCCCTCTCTCCCTCTCCTTCTCTCTCTCCTTTCCCATCCTTCGCTCGCTCTTGCTCTGCTTTAACCCATCTGCCATCTCTCTCCTGTCTTCCGCATCGACCCGCCATCTCTCTCTCTCTCTCTCTTCCATTCCCCCTTTTCCCTCTACCTCTCCTTTACCTGTCACCTTCCACACACACCCTGCTCTTGCCATTCTGTTCTCTCCATCTCTTTTCTCCATGGCTCACTCGCTTTCTCCGCCTCTCTCAAATATGTCTATTTTTTGACGAAGGAACGACCAATACACCCGCACATTAAATAAAACACACGTGAGAGTTAGCATGCTTGGTTGCACACACACGCACACACACACACACACACACACACACACACACACACACACACACACAGTAAAATGCAAAATAGACAAAGACAAGTGGAGCAGAGGGAGGTGGAGAGAGAGAGGGGGGGATGAGAGGAGGGGAGGGGAGGAGAGGAGAGGTAATCTCCCTGCTGCATTACTGGGGGTAAATAAACCAATTACACTTTAAGTGAGTCTCCGGAGAGGCATCTGTCTGTGTACCTGCTGGGTCTATAGAGGTGTGTGTGTGTGTGTGTGTGTGTGTGTGTGTGTGTGTGTGTGCGTGCGTGCGTGCGTGCGTGCGTGCGTGCGTGCGTGCGTGTGTGTGTGTGTGTGTGTGTGTGTGTGCGTGTGTGTGCGTGTGTGTGTGTAAAGGGGATGCTGAGAGCACGGCTCCCAGACTACACCTTCAGCAGGTTTTCATTTCAGAGACGAGTGCATCTGCTCCTCCCCACATGGGGTCTCTCTCGTCAATACACACACACACACACACACACACACACACACGGATACATGGACACGCATACATACATACACACACACACACACACACACACACACACACACACACACACACACATACACACACACACACACACACACACACATACACACTAGGGGTGTAAAAAATAACCGATACATATCGATATTCGTTTTTAACCTGTAAAAGACGACTACATCGATGCATCAAGCCTCGTTTCGAATTTTTCATGACATGAATCGGTTATTGTTTCGATTTAAAAGAAACAAATCGGTTCACATTCGCAAACGTTTCTGACTTGACCGTCTCTTACGAAATACTCGATTTCCTGGCCTGGTGCGTGGCTGTGTGCATCCCAATTTTGATTTGAGAACAATGACAGCCTCTCATTGGTCAAAGATGGCATAGCCTATCACGTTCTTCTATCCATTCCAACGAAACGTGCCCTGGACGTGCCTGAAGGAATGACATGCTAGTCTTCCTCAGAAAAGATTTCTGACAACTCCGAACCTATATTCAACGCGCCGGCGAAACTTAAATCCAAAGTTTGGTAGTCGTTTGGCTTTTTCAAAAGAGAAGGTCTCTTTATATGGCTCTGGTTCTATCTCTCCCGTTGTCAAGCGGGCATATCCCAGGATTCTGATTAACTTTAACTTTGAAAGATCGCTACTTTTATAGCCTACATGGCATCCAACTAGCTACAATCCACCTCCGTCATATGCTACAATGTTACTATGGTTCTGCACGTCTGTATTTCAGCTTGGATGCAACGTGACAGTTCATTTAAACTTCGCAACGAGTTTGGCGAATTAATATTCAAGTGTGATACGGGAACTACTTCAAAGGTAGCAGGTTATACGAAGTTAATGGCCACCCCATCAGCCAATCAGAGAAGAGAATTCCATTGTTGAGGGAGATAAGCAGAGAATCATTTATTCTTTTACATGAGAAAAGGCCAAGGGCAAAGCACTGCTTTATTTTCGTTTGTAACGACACCTCTTTGGTCTTTAATTTTTTTATGCAACATATACAGAGATATGTGTTTCTTCTGTTTATTTCTTTATGGTGTCCTCAGTGTGTGCCATTACTAAAATAGCCTATATGAAAAACCTCACCTTTTCACAATAAAATGTTTTGTCATGTTCATACATCAAGTTGTTTGTCCTATTGATAACCATTAATAACTTGATCATGTAAAATGTGCACAATTGTAAAGTGAATGTGCACAATGAAAAATAACTTTCAGAATGCTTTCGATTATTGAACCGCATCGAATTGCATCGAATCGCATCGAATTGAATCGTACCGAATCGTTTGCTATTAACATGTATCTTTTTTTGAATCGTATCGTGACAGTGTATCTAGATGCGAATCGTATCGTCTTTCACATGAGAGATTCACACCCCTAATACACACACACACACACACACACACACACACACACACACACACACACACACACACAGACACGCATTCATACATGCACACACACACAAACACATGCAAACATACACACGCACACAAACATACACACGCACACACACAACAGACAAACAAAAGCCCCAAGAGCCAAACATCTTTTTAAATCTTCAAGTATTGTGTTTGTGGACAGGGGACTCTTTACCTTCACAATGGCTCCTTCATAAACCAATTCTGCTCAGATGTTCTGTATTTAACCGTTTTTCTACCAGCTCAGGCAATTTACAATACTATTCTTGTGATTGCATGTGTATGCATACGTGTCACACACAAACTCACCACACCCCTTCCTTCTCTCTCTTTTCTTCTCTCTCCTTCCCTCTCTCCTTTCTTCTCTCCTTTCTTCTCTCCTTCCTGCTACACCTCTCTTTCTTTCCTTCCCCACTCAAGCGTATCTGACTGGCAGTGTTCCTGTTTTCTTTCCACAACCAAAACAACTTCATTAGCTTAACCTTTTACTTTAATTGGGTTCATTGTATCGGACTTGTGTGGCGTATGCATGTGCGCGTAACTCCGTGTGCACAATCTTGGTGCATTTGTGAAAGTGCCAGGAACACACACACACACACACACACACACAGACTGAGACACACACACACACACACACACACACACACACACACACACACACACACACACACACACAGACTGAGACACACACACACACACACACACACACACACACAGACACAGACACACACACACAGACACACCCACACACACACACAGCCGGGGCCCCTGCAGGTAGCTACTTTAGTACAAGGGGCAGCTAATGCAACAAGACATTTCAGGCTATAATTAAGATACATGGACCCAGCTCCCTACCTGAATGCACCTGTTCCCTCCCTGCCTCTCTCTCCCTCCCCCTCTCCCTCCCTCCCTCTATCTCCCTCTCTATCCCTCTCTCTCCTGCTCTCCCCCACACTCCTCCCACCCAGAGAGCCTCCAGCCTCCACCAGCCTCACACGGGAGGCTGTGATCACTATCACAAGACACCCACCGAAGCCTCAATATGGGCCAATTTTTTTACCTCAGAATCATCAGGGGCCGTTTTTTTTCTTCTTCTTTTTATAGCCAAGCTAGCGATAGCGCTGACCGGGTAGATGCGTATTAAAACATCAAAGCACATCTCCCCTCTGTGAAGCCATTTTTTTTTTCGTCCTGTAACATTTTAATCAGTGATCACATTGCCAGGATGGGCAGCCAATTACACTTTGAAATTGAGAATTGTGTTCAAATGTTTGAAATTTTTCCCCCTCTTTTTTTTTTCTGTCTGTGCCTCAAGCGCACTGTGCCTCAGTTCAATCTCCCTGAATGAGATTAGATGACGCGGATGAAGATTCAAAGTGAGTTTCTCTTTTCTGCAGACCTGACAAAAAAAAAGGCTCGTTAGAAAAGTATTGGTTAATAGCGCTCAACCTCCCCATGACTGCATTAACTGCTGCATGTGTGTGTGTGTGTGTGTGTGTGTGTGTGTGTGTGTGTGTGTGTGTATGCTTAGTGAAGGGTGTCTGCTAAACACTAATTTGCTGTTACTTTCTTTGTTCTACTGCATGTGTGTGTGTGTGAGGGGCACTCATGAAGAGGCTTTAAGTGAGTCTGAGCTGAGTGGGAGGGCAAGAGATGCGTATGTGGCGGATAGCATGGCACACACACACTCTCAATTCAGGCAAAACAACAGAGCTCATAGCAGCAGATTAAAGGCTACTTTTTAAGTGGGTGTGTGTGTGTGTGTGAGAGAGAGAGAGAGAGAGAGAGAGAGATAGAAAGTGTTTATTTATACAGTACATATTTGTGTCTGTGTACTCTCTCTCTACATCTGTTTGTGTGTGTGTGTGTGTGTGTGTGTGTGTTTGTCTGCGTGAGCGCCTCATCTGTGTGTGCGAGTGTGTCATTCTGGCAGATTACAGACTGTGGAGATGTTGTCCCTGCTGGACGTCTTTGAAACAGAGAGCGAGCGGATGGAGCACCGCTGAGAGGCTGAGGACAGTTTTTTCCTAAAGAGAGTGTGATTCACATGCACACACACACACACACACACACACACACACACACACACACATACACACACACATCAGCACACACACACACACACACACACACACACACACACACACACACACACAAACACACACACACCCACCACAATTTTCTATACAGCCTGGCATCAACAGCAGCAGTGACATAAAGGTAAGACAAAAATGATATAGACTTAAGAGTATTCTGTATACGGTCAAAATGGCTTGCTTTCTAAACATCTGAGTTGGTAAGAGTGTGTCTATCTGTGTGTGCCCACAGTGTTAAGCGTTCTGCTTGAATCCCTATATTTGTGTTTGTGAAATGTGTGCTTCCTATATTTGTGTGCAAGTGAGTGTGAACATATTTATGTGTTGAGACAATAAGCGGGTGTGTTACTGAATGCCGAGAGTAAACAGATGGTACAGTATGTCTGTGTGTTCTTAAGCATGAGTAGTGTGTGTTTGCTCATCTGCTTCTGTTTGTGTGTGTGTGTGTGTGTGTGTGTGTTGCAGTCAAGGATGTGCATGTTTGTGCTTTTTGTGAGTATATATGTGCACACATACATGTGAGTGTGATCATCCATTTGTGATGTCTTGCCATCTGTACGGTTGTATGGTTGTGTGTGTGTGCGCGCCTTGAAATGTATGTCAAATGTAATGGCACATGTGTGTTTGTCCCAAATGCTGTGTATCCATGTGCATGAACATCTATGAGCATTTACTGTATGAGTGTGTGTGTGTGTGTGTGTGTGTGCGTGTGTGTGTGTGTGTGTTTGTGTGTAGGTGTACATTCATGTTTGTGTGTGCATGTGAGTATGTGTGTGCGTAAGTATTTGTGTGTGTGTGTGTGTGTGTGTGTGTGTGTGCGTAAAAGTATTTCTGTGTGTGTGTGTGTGTGTGTGTGTGTGTGTGTGTGTGTGTGTGTGTGTGTGTGTGTGTGTGTGTGTCATTGCCATTGGCAGCAGTAGGGTAGGCCCTTAGGGGGTCTGGGGACGCATTGAGGCTGTCCTGTTAGATTAGAGCCAGACGGAGGAGTGGCCGGGGTCACCAGGAGGTGAAGTGCACACACACACACACACACACACACACACTTTCTCTCTCTCTCACACACACACGCACACATACACACGCACATGCATGTGCGCACTCACACACACTCCCAAACACCAGCTCATATGGCAACCGTCACAACAACAAAGACACAAGGTTAAGAGCTCAATCACACACACACAGACACACACACAGACACACACACAGACACACACACAGACACACACACACACACACACACACACACACACACACACACACACACACACACACACACACACACACACACACAATAAATACACTCCCACATAAACATACACAAGCACCTGACTGAGGGTCCAGTGTGTGTTCTCAGAGAGAGTGTGTGTGGGGGAGTTGGAGGGGCTCAGAGGTCTATAACTTTATGACCACTGCAGACAAACAGCAGCTCTGTGGACCACAGCACAGGCATAACAGAGGATATTACACCCACATAGTTATACACACAGAGAGACAAAAGCCAAAAGGGAGCTTTAATTGAGATCAGGTGCTGGGCAGGAACAGTGACAGAGAGACAGTGTGTGTGTGTGTGTGTGTGTGTGTGTGTGTGTGTGTGTGTGTGTGTGTGTGTGTCTTTTGAGCAGAGCCACAGTAACTGACATCAGCTAGTGTCATATAAAACCTTTTTTTTCCTTTTCTGCACACTTCAAGAGGAATCCTGCACTCTCTAAATCACTCCCACATGATTCATTAGGCCAATTAAACGGTAGCACTGCCCCCACATGAAACCAGACTGCAGCCACATGCACTGCAGCCAAGAACCAAGGGAGTTCCAGTTCTCCTAAATATAGGATCCCTGATCCGTACCAGTTCTCCTAAATAAAGGATCCAGTTCCCGTTCCAGTTCTTTTAAATAAAGGATCCAGTTCCAGTTCTTTTAAATAAAGGATCCAGATCCAGTTCCCGTTCCAGTTCTTTTAAATAAAGGATCCAGATCCAGTTCCCGTTCCAGTTCTTTTAAATAAAGGATCCAGATCCAGTTCCCGTTCCAGTTCTTTTAAATAAAGGATCCAGATCCAGTTCCCGTTCCAGTTCTTTTAAATAAAGGATCCAGTTCCAGTTCCAGTTCCAGTTCTCCTAAATAAAGGATCCAGTTCCAGTTCCAGTTCTCCTAAATATAGGATCCAGTTCCAGTTCCTGTCAACCTAAAATAGAGTTCTCATTCCCGTTGACTTCTATCTCTGCAGGCCCGGAGGCATGTGTGAGTGCAATGGGGGAGAAACAATGCCGTCACACTGACCCCAAAACTGACCGCTACATAGACACGGGGCGCCGACTGACAAACCGATAAACAGACCGAAAAAAAACCCCTCAGAAGCAGGCCGATAGACAGACCACCTTCACTGCCAAAAGGAGAGAGCAGACGGATGGACAGAATGATGGAGCGGTTGACAACCACAAGGCTCGTGTTATAGGCTTTTTGCCTGCGGACACAGGGGCTGTTGCCAAGTGGCTCTCTGCTTCAATTGATTGGGCCTTGGCAGCCATTCAAAGCCCAATTGATTTCCATACACAGGAAAATCAAACATCAAATGAAAAATGTAAAATAATTCAGCCGCAATATCTTTCATCTTAATGGGATGACTCTGTGAATTAAGACTCAACCAATCCCTCTCTCTCTCTCTCACACACAAACACACACACACACAAATACACACATGCACACACAAACACGCCTGCACGCACACACACACACACACACATACACACACACACACACGCGCACACACACACACACACACACACACACACACACACACTCCACTATCTACTCCGTAAACTTGCTGACAGCTTGTGGATTCTCTCTAATTAAGGTGAATGCGGGTGAACAAAAAATCTAATTGCGGTGATTTACGGCATGAAAATGCCAATTAAACTTAATGCAGCTGACCATAAATAACAAGGCAAATTGGATAGGGAGAGATTGGAAGGGTAGCAACAGAGAGACTGAAAGAGATAGAATGAGAGAGAGAGAGGGAGAGGGAGAGAGAGAGAGAGGGAGGGAGACAGAGAGAAGATGGAGGGAGGAATAAAGGAGAGAGACAGCTTGTAAATGTGAATAAAAAGAGGAAGAGGAAGAGGAAGAGGAGAACAGGTAACTGTTAGTATTGTTAGGGGCATGACAATTTTAAGCCAAACCATCTGTGACAGGCTGTGCTATGACACACACTCTCTCTCTCTCACACACACACACACACACACACACACACTTCTTTAACATTGTCTGCCACACAGTGCCAACAGCCCGCTCAAGGACAGCTTAACCAAACATATGGACGCACACACACATTGTCACAGTGGGACAAACATGCACATTTGCCTTCACTTTGCAGACACAAAAACGTACACATTTCTTAACACACCCACACGCGCACCCACACGCGCGCACGCACACACACACACACACACACACACACACGCACACACACACACACACACACAAATAAATAGGCCTAAAATAAGACTAGGGAAGGGTTTTCTAGTCATCTTCTGTAACACAGATTCTATAGAATAGAAGGGTTAACATTGGACTGCAGTGACCATGAGAATGTACAATTATGAATTAGAATGAGTGGGAGAGAGAGAGAAAGAGAAAGAGTGTGAAAAGAGGGTGGACGTAATGGAGAGAAAGAGAGAGAGAGAGCGAGTGAGAGAAGAGAGTGAGATAGAAAGTGTGAGAGAGAAAGTGACACAGTGAGGACCAATGGAACTGAGACAGAAGGTGGTTTTGATATTCAGCCAAGAGTTGTCCATATTGTGCGTGTGTGTGTGTGTGTGTGTGTGTGTGTGTGTGTGTGTGTGTGTGTTCGGTTGGAGAGTTTGGTAAATATGACATGCTCCTCATTGCTGGCGAGAGGGCACACGCTCACCTGCCCCCATACACACACACACACACACACACACACACACACACGCTCACTTCCACTCTCTCCCTATCTCACACACACACACACACACACACACACACACACACACACACACTTTCCTGTAATAGGAAAAGCACCTCGCAGGGAGCTCGGTTGGCCAGCGGGTATCAATTTCACAATTAAAGCGCCCACACGCCATCCAACAACAACATAATGCCTGACTGCACATCCGGCCTGCGCCCAGCGGGGGCACAGAGAGAAAGAAAGAGAGAGAGAGTGAAGGAGAGAGAGAGAGAGAGAGAGAGAGAGAGAGAGAGAGAGAGTGAGGGAGAGAGAGAGAAAGGGAGAAAAAGAGAGAGGGAGAGAGAAAGTGAAGGAGAGAGAGAGAAAAAAAACAATCCCGCTAAGAGGATTACCATCACAGTCGCTGAGTTATCCCACACACACACACACACACACACACACACACACACACAGACACACACACACACACACACACACACACAGACTTTCAGCACACACATTATGCAAGTATGCTGGCGCGCATACACACACACACACACACACACACACACACACACACACACACCTCCACAGAAACACACACACACATAAACACATATTTATCATTATTATTATTATAAAGCGCTCTGATTAAATCCAAGGCATGAAATGAACATTACACAAGCTTTTCTCCACCTGATTACCTGGTTCCTGGGCACCACCCATTTACAGAGACAAAAACAGCACACAGTTCGCCCTCACTGATCTAAGCAATCCCGCGGAAAAAAAGAAACAACGAAAAAAGAAACACACCTTCACCTTCAAGTCTCCTCCGCGTCTCTCATCCACACACACACACGGAACACAAAACACAGCGTGCGGTACGCAGTACACAGCACGGAACGTGCGGTTCTCACTGTAGTAGATTTCCCTCCGGGCCAGAGAGGCACTGAACAATTGGGTTCTGCGACTTCATGCAACCAAGTGTGTTACTCCGCGTTCATGAAACTGCCTCTTCGAATCTTTACTCGGGGGATCCCTTTGTTCTAGTCCGTTGTAGGACTCCCATGGATGCCACCCCCCCATGGAAAGTACTGTACACTTGCCATGTGCTCTACAAAGAACTCTTTTTTTTCTTCAGGAACAATGTGTTTGCAGAAAGGGTTCTTCTGGGTACAGTGTGAAAATAAGGCCTGAGAGGAACTATTTTGAGGCTGTTCATCAGTGAATCGAGTCTCAACTCTCCAGTGTTCTAAAACTGTAGAGGACACATTCAATGATCACTACTACCACTAGTTGCCCCTCAGTTAACCTGCTCACTAGTTGCCCCTCAGTTAACCTGCTCACAAACTGCACCTCAGTTAACCTGCTCACAAACTGCACCTCAGTTGGCCTGCTCACTAGTTGCCACTCAGTTAACTTACTCACTAGTTGCCCTTCAGTTAACCTGCTCTCTAGTTGCCCTTCAGTTAACCTGCTCACAAACTGCACCTCAGTTAACTTACTCACTAGTTGCCCCTCAGTGAACCTGCTCACTAGTTGCCCCTCAACCTTCCGGCAACATGAAATCAGCATGAGTGTCACAACAAGTTGTTAATCAGCCAAAATAGTTTTCCGTCAGATGCCGTGTGATGGCGGTCGATAAAAAAGTCTTCCTAATGATGAACAGGACAGGGCAGGACAGGCAGAGAGAGAGAGAGCGAGAGCGAGAGAGAGAGAGAGAGCGCGCCTTGGGAAAGCATCTGGATAACAGGTTGACATATTTCAGCGTTCCATTAATGTAATGGCAATGGGCACCAGGCTGCTGCAGGGGTCTGCTCTGTCCATTAGGCTAATGGCTGGGTAAACAAATAGGGAAGAGATGAAATTTGGATGGGCGCTCGGGTGTCTGTGCACGGGGGTGGTGACGGAGCAGGAGCCTGGCACGCACACACACACACACACACACACACACACACACACGTATGCACACACACGTACATGCACGCACGCACAAGCACGCATACACACCCACCCACACACACGCACACACACACACACACACGTATGCACACACACACACACACGCACGCATACGCACCCACACACACACACAGACAAATGGCCTCTTTTCTTTGGCGAAGTTAGTTTTCTTTTTTGGCTCTAAAGTGGGCTATGTTGCCTATGAGAGGATGTGGGGCTGCATTGCTGTGGCCTTGTCTCTTGGTGTTTTGGATCAGAGTGGACATTCTGTGCTCTCTCAAAAATCTGCTTTGCTCAGGGCATGACGTTATTGAGAGTCAACGTGTTGAGTGAGGCAGTGAGTGTGTGTGTGTGTGTGTGTGTGTGTGTGTGTGTGTGCGCGTGTGTGTGTGTGTGTGTGTGTGTGTGTGTGTGTAAAAGGGTATACGAAGCATAAAAGTGAGAAAATTCATACTTTCTAACTCTGTATGTTCTGTCTTCTGTGTTCTGTTTCATTGTTATTTCTGTGCGACACCACAGTATTTTCTTTCAAAATGGTCATGCCAGAAAAGTGTATTGCTTGAATAGAATTCAAAAGAGAGGATGCGAGAGAGAGAGAGAGAGAGAGAGAGAGAGAGAGAGAGAGAGAGAGATTCTGCGTCCACAGACAGGAAGGTCAAGTGCTTTTCTCTCGCATGGCTGGCTGCAGTACCACAGCAGTGGAGCCTCTCTACTCTGCCTCACTCACCACAGTCCACAGCACACAGCACACTACCACAGTCCACAGCACAGCACACATACATCACAGCTCACTACTATAGCATACTGCACACTAGTGTACCACAATGCACTACTATAGCATACTGCACACTAACACAGTGCACTACTATAGCATACTGCACACTACCACAGTGCACTAACAACCACACAGCACAATACTACAGCATACTGCACACTATCAGTGTACTCCAACACCATAGCACAATACTACTGTACAGCATACTGCACACTATCACAGTGCACTCTCCCTAACACCGTTCCATACTATTCCATTAGGCTGGTCTCCTCCATAGCATGCTCTGCTATAACCCTACTGAATCATACGCAATCATTGTAGTAGAATGCACTGCAATAAACAGCCATGATATGTACTGTATTTATCATGATCTATATTACATGGCAGCTATTATCATATGTTATGTACTGTATTCATTGTGATCTATAGCCTACTATATCGAGGGCTAAGAAGCAAGAGGGCGTAAGTGACATTTTGGTCAAAATTGAGTTATGTATTGTAATGCCTATTATCATACGTCAAGTGCCATGTGGGACAGTGTACAGTGCTGTTGCAGACACGGCCACACCTATGGCCAGGTGGCATATGTTGACATCTTTATGAGCAGGTGTGTCGGCGACCTTAGGATAAACAAAGGGTCAAACCGCGTAGCCTACCTGAATCTGCTGCGTTTTGAACGTCACGCTGTCACCGCCGACACACACACCGAGGACGAGGACGGTGTGACACGACGCCACATCACCACCGCGGTCGGCCACAAAAAGCAGATGGCCGTCGCCGTCGTTTTAAGACGTCGGGGGCGGAGAGAGAGACGTCGGGGCGAGCGACAGAAAGGGGGGTCAGAGGGGACTGGACGATGAAAGGTGTGGTCAGTCAGCGCAGAGGGTAGCTGCTTTACGGACGGCTGATAGAGAGTTGTGCGAGCCAAAAGATGGCCGGGAAGCAGGAGAGCAACGTTCCACAAACGTTGTATAGGCGCCTCGGTAATGTATTCTGCATGAGTTATGCCTGGTAATTAGAACGGCTCCTTATTGCTCCTTAAGCTATGCAAAGCTCTCCTCAGTGGGGAAGAGGAAGCAATGAAGAAGAATTTGTCTGCAGTGTAAACAAAAGCTTTGCCTGCAAAAAAAATCCT
The DNA here is from genome assembly GCF_963854185.1 of Sardina pilchardus. Classification (NCBI taxonomy): domain Eukaryota; kingdom Metazoa; phylum Chordata; class Actinopteri; order Clupeiformes; family Clupeidae; genus Sardina; species Sardina pilchardus. The sequence goes on along the minus strand of NC_085009.1, from coordinate 9,258,330 downwards.
CCTACACACACACACACACACACACACACACACACACACACACACACACACACACACACACACACACACACACACACAGTTGCAAGCACGGTGTAAAGAGCAACTAAGTTTCAGGCTATATTCCTGTACTTCTCACTTACATACACTAGCAGTCTCTCAATCTCTCTTTTGCCCTCTCGCAGTGTCTGTCTGTCGCTGTTGCTCACTTCCACTCTCTCTCTATCACACACTCACGCACACACACACACACAAACACACACACACACACACACACACACACACACACTCACAGATTGACAAAAATCAATATGACACTTTTTCAGGGACATTGAGGAGTCACCGTGGGTTCGATCGCCGTGGCGAGATGGGTGTCGCCACTGGCAATTTCACACCTCTGTCACATTCACGCCTGATTGGACAATATGAGGGACAGGGTGGGACCAAGAGAGGGGAGCCTGAGGAGGAAAAGTATTCCAGATGCGCACTAGCATCTCTCTTTATTCATCGTCATCCATTCAGCTGTTTCTCTCTCTCTCTCTCTCTCTCTCTCTCTCTCTCTCTCTCTCTCTCATTCAGTGTATTGATTGCTAAGGGTGGCGTTTCCTTCACCTGTGAGGTTGTGGCCGTTCGGGTGAACACCCATTCCCCAATCGACCCTCCATGACCTTGTGATCCCAATCACAGCAGAACAAGCACACACACACACACACACACACACACACACACACACTCACACTGAGAGAGGAATGGGGAAGATGAGGAAGCAGGGAGAATGAAATGTGCAGTAAAACATGCACTCTCTGACCAGGGTAAGCCGTTTATTTGGCGTCCCCAGCGGGAGAAAAAAAACAACAAACCATCTCCACACACACACACACCCATCCACCAAACTCAACCCAAACCAGCCACCCACCCACACACTCACACACAATCTGTCTGATCGCTAAAACATGAGCCAGAATCGACCTCCTCTCAAACCAATTAGCCTAATTCTTGATGATGTAATATTCATCCAATCTGGCCACG